>NC_060268.1:61918521-62019365 GCF_021613505.1 Equus quagga | reverse complement strand
GGCGGACGGGCGGCCGGACAGGCGGGGCGGCGGGGCAGGCTGGGCAGGCTGGGCGGCGGGGCGGCGGGGCAGCCGGGCAGGCGGGGCGGCCGGGTACGCTGGGCGTGGAGCCGGGCCTAGAACGCGGCCCTGGCGCTGAAGGAACTGTCTGAGGGAAGAGACGGGCAAACGCCCGACAACGACAGCGGCGTGGAGGTGCCGTGATACAGGAAGCGCTAGGCACCCGGAGTGCAGAGGGGCCCCCTATCCGGGAGGGCGGGCAGGAGGTTGCCTGGGTGGAGGAACGCTTGGAGCGCCCGAGAACTGAAAACAGCTCTGTCTGACTGAGGGGGAGGGGAGAGTGGGTGGAGGAGAGGCAGGCAGCGGCATCAAAGCCACTTTAAGGGGTTTGGGTTTGTTTTGTTTTTTCAAAGGGTTATATTCCCTTTTTTTCCCCCCGGAAAAACAAACTATAGCTATGGAGAATAGGTCGGTGGTGGTTTGGGGTTAGGACTGGGGGAAAGCTTGGCTATATGAAGGGGTAGCTTGAGGGCGTGTTTCAGAGTGATGGCTAGTTGTGGTGGCCTCAAAATCTGTACACGTGTTAAAATGCATAGAACTACACACCGCATAGAATCCGTTTTACCGTATGGTACTTTAAAAAATTTGACATACACCCATGTCTCTACCTCAAGGGGCTTGGATTTTGTTCTGACGCAATGGGGAGATACTGCAAGGTTTTGAGCTGGGAAGGGTGTAATTAGATTTGTGTTTCAGAAAGCTTGCTCTCCTTGAAGAGTCGAGAATGGGTTGGAGGAAGGAAGCAAGACTAGAGGCAGGGAGTCAAGTTAGGAGGCTGTTCCAGTAATCCAGGCACAATCCATAGGGACTTGGACTCATAGTCGCAGAGGACATGGGACGTGTGGACAGATTTGAGAGACGTTTAGAGTTAGAATCAATAAGACTGGGAAGTTGAATGTGAAGAATGAGGGAGAAGGAGATGGCGCTCATATTTCTGGCTTGGGCATCTCGGCATGTGGTGTGAGATGGGGAATACGGGATAGAGGCGGTGGAGGAAGATAAGTTCAGTTTCAGCATTGTTCTGTTGAGATGGGCTTGGGATCTCCTACCGGAGAGGCCTGTCCAGGAGCAGATGGATGGCCCTGGAGAGAGCTGAGATGGAGATGGAGGTTTAGGGAGGCATCAGCATCTAGCAGTGGGGATGTATGAGATTGCCTGAGGAGAGTTTTTAGAGTGAGAAGGTCACTGAGCTTTGGACAGATCCCTGGGACACATGGGCAGGCTAGAAAGGGCAGGAGGGACTTGCAAAGGAGACTGAAGATGGGGTGAGGTAAACCAGGAGAACGTAGAAGTTTCACGGAAGAGGAGGAGTCCAAGACTGTCCAATGCTTCTGAGAAGTCAAACAAGAGAGGGACTCAGATTTAGCAACGAGATCCTTGGCAGAAACAGTTTCGGTGGAGTGGTTTGGGCAGAAGCCAGACCACAGTGAGTTGAGGAATGTGTAGGAGGTGAGGAAGTGGTGACAGCTAGTACAGTAGCTAGTACAGACAACTTTTTCAAGGTTGGTGCAAGAGTTTAATGTGCTTTACCACTGCTTAATTCAAATATAGCAGCCTTGTAGAATCAAACCGTTAGAACTATTTGGAAAGCAATCTGGAATGTGTAACAAAAGCCTTAACATAATTAAATACTATGATATAAGTTATATAAATTCGGGGGGTAGGGGAATATGTCCTAAGATAACCATAATGGATCATCTACAATATAATAAAAAATAAAGAAAAACACAAAATAAGAGAATGGTAAATTATATTTGTTGGTTAGAATACTGGGCAACTATGAAATTGATGCTCATAAGCTATATCTAATTTGGGGAAATGTTCACCTTGTAGTGGATCACATTTGAGGTTTTAATTGAGGTCCTACCCTCCCTGAGCTTCCTGGTTCCATTACCTTTCATTTCACCATTGAGATATCAATGATCACCTTAATGCACTAATTCATGGTGGGGTTGAAAGTCAAAGCACTTTTATAGGAGCTGCTGCTTAGGTGAAAAGTTTTGTTTGCTTTGTTAATTCTTTTGTTGATGTTTTCAGTGGACGCACTTGACTTTGAATATCAAAAGCTAAGTAAACTGGAAAACAGGAGAGCATAAACCATAGATTGGGGGGGTATTCAGAAGATGTAAGGTCCGTTTGCCAGACGGAGGTTAAAGTTTCTGGAGGCAGAGGAAGCGGATTGCAGCTTGCAGACAGAACCCCCGAAAGGTTTTGGGGAATGCAAAGATGGCTTGTGTCTCCCTTTCCAGGGTAGAGTTCAAGGAAATTGAGGGGTTGTAAGTGAGAGGTTCAATTAAGATGTCTGTTAGGCCCAGAGCTGGGGTTGTTTCTTGCTTGGCTGTTTATATAAATGAGATAAGACCTTAATGGCTCTCATCTTACAGACGTTCAAAATGGACATGGCGAAATAGCCAAGATACATCCTTACTGTGGAATTCTACTTAAGAATGGGTTTTAACACTATGTACTTTACGATCTATTTACTGACATAGAAAAATCTCCAAAATATGGTATTCAGTTTTAAAAAAAAGAGTGCAGAAAAACACATCCATTTATGTAAAATCACAGCACAGTTTTATGTATAGTTCCATGAATACACTAGAAGTCATTCTGAAAGGAAACACAGCAAGCTGAAAGCAGTGCTCGCTTCTAGGAAGAGAAGAGGGAGATGGGGGAATGGGAGATTTTGAAGGGAGAGTTTTACTTTTTACTCTAAATATTTTTCTTATCCTTTGAAATTTTCCAAAAATGCATTGCTCATGCAATTAAAAATAAAAATGGTAACTTTTCACAAAATCTAGAAACTTGGAGAAGGGGGCAGCAGTAGAAATATGTATTTTATGCCTCATGCTTTCTGCTACTGACTTCACTGAAGTATTTTTAAAGTGGCTAATTCACTGCCCACCCCCGCAAAAAAAAGTATTTAGCCTGCATCTCTACTTCACCTCTGGATTCTGTACAATGTTTGATACCTAATCACACAGCATCATTTAATGTTATATGGCTTTTTTCTCAGGGGTGTATTTCATCTATATTTTAACTGGTGTAAAGTAGTTCTTCTGCTTCTCTCTTTCACACAGCACCTTGTGGGCGCTCAGTGAAGACTTAATGAATAAGCACCGGCTCATGTTCTTCCACCCTAAAGGAAGAAACCTTCTTCCCCTCCTGGTCCTGTCAAAATCCTCCCTCCTCCCTCCCATTAGAATGTCTTTCCTATCCCATGTTTCCATAATGCTATGTTATAGCCATTATTTCACTGAATTACTCTATTCTATGTTTTTCAAGTCAGTCTTCTCTAGGCCAAGGCTTTGAGATCAAGGAACCAGATCTAAGTTATCCCTCCCTGCATTGTATCCTCCCAACCCAGCCAAAGTCTTGCATTCACCAGATGTTCCATAAATGCATGTTTGAGTTCAATTGAAATTAAAAGGTTGGGATATTTTTATATAGGCTTTTACAGAATCCTAAAAAGAGCTAAGAATAGTAACCCAACTACAGAGGCAACTTCCAGCAACAATTTTCAGTCTTAAGAAGGAAATCCTCAGCTCTAAGTAACTGCATTATTCAAGTCCAAGTGAAACAAATGGCATGCAGTCTCTTCACTGGTTCTTTTCTCCATATACCCCTGCAAGTAATTCTGGACAATAAATTCCTAATTGTGGAATTGCTTTGTCCAATAGAATGCACCGATTTGCATACTCATCAGTAGAATATAGTAGTGACTTACTTATACTAGGTGTCATCTTTGAGGACCAGTCATGTTAAATATGGTATCTTGTTTTAATCTGTTTCACTTTGTTTTTCAGTGAAGCAAAGAGTTCTGCCTACTCTCTCTCCCTGTGCCCACCTCAGGCTTTCCCTATATTCCTTCTAGTGTAAATCTAAAGCTCACATTTGCCTGCTGGGTGTTCTTTCTCCTTCTAACCCCATGAATTTGAATTAATAGGCTATGGTTTGCCAGAAATATGTTTTTCCCCCTAGGGGAAGAGGCATATTTGGGAAGTCCTGCCCCCATCATCCCAGGTCACTTCCCCTTTCTTTGCCACTGCCTCAACTCTTCTCCTGGATCCACTACACAGGTAGCTCTGGCTATAGCCCTTGCTTTCTAAATGCCAATCCAGATTTCATATCTCAGGTCTCAGATGTCACTTCCTAACAGTACTGGGCACAGTGCCTGGCAAAATAATTGAAATTTGGTATCTATTAAATGAGTAAATAAATGAATGAATCCACCCATCTGCCTCTCCACCCATCCACTCCACCATTCTAAAAATCATTATAGCGCTTATCAGCTGGAGAGCACCAGTAGTTTGTCAGAGAAGGGCTTCAGCCAGCTGGGGGCGGCAGAACCCCACCAATGGCTGGGATGGTACTTGTAATTACTTCAGAGTATCTCTCCAGCTGTGAGTCTGGGAACTGGATTCTGATTTTGTTCCACTGGAGCATGTTTTTCTGTTGTGTGTTTTGTTTTACTCTTATGTCTTGCATTCTAAATGCACAAAATAGCATGTAGTAATATTTAAAATGATTCAATAACAATAACTTTTGTTGTCCAAGTGAGATTTTCTTCAGTGCAGGCTACCTAGAGTAATGTTGCACATCCAAACCTCCTCTGACTTATAAAGCTACTCCATATGCAGCTACATTGCAGATATACCTGGGCTGAAATCACTTTGTAAAATGAGACCTGGGAGCACACAGAAGAGGCAGGCTGACCCTTGGGAGTGCCCTCTTTCTACAGGTTCTGCCCCACTGGAGGTAGGCAAAATGAGGTTTTTTGTTCACAACTCAGGACTCTGAATTGGCTCTAAAGGATGTTTTTGTTTTGTTTTAATAAATGGATGGCAAAGAAATCCTGGAATGGGGATGGGAATAGCTGAGAAGCATGTGAGCCTTGGAGTGTTTTCAGTTTGTCCAGGAAAACCCTCCCTGTTTCCTTTTGGCTCCACCAAAGTCATTGTGCAGCCCTGTGAAAGTCTGAGAATGTAGTTGGTGACTTATAAACACATCAGAACAATGATTTATTGCCCCAAGGATCCACCTACCTAGGAGGGTCCTGGAATTCTAAAGGAGTCCTCAATACAAGTTTAATTTGAATTCACTTAACTTTTGAAAATGGGATATGTTCCCACTAAATAGGAAGATTCTTAAGAACAGGGACTATGTCTTTTTGTGTTTGTATCCTAGGGACGTTTCATAGTGCCTGGCAGAATGTGGGCTCCATATTTGTTGAATAACATATGAAACTTTCTATTTGATGCCACTGAATCAAATAGAAGGTGACCTTGGGGAAGAAGGACCTCAATGTCTCGGGATCTCATTTTCCCTATCCCTCAAATAATAACCCTTTATATTTGAATATTGGCGTTAGTCTAAACCTTATGGACTCTATATTTCCTTTTATACTCACAGCATCCTGGAAGGGTAGGCTAAACAGGTATTAGTGTCCTAGTTCCATAGATGAGAAAACTGAGGCTCAGGCTAAAATATTAGGCCAGGTCACCCAGCCACATCCTGATGCACTAAGACTGCAAACTCAGGTCTTTTGCCTCTAAGTATATCATGCTTTTCACTGTACCTCTCTGGATTATAAGAGATAATTATACTAGTCAGTCTCTTGGAACCTTTTTTCTAGGTCCTGCAGTGGTTCCAAATCCTCTCTGCACATTAGAATTTGTGCAGAGTTTTAAAAAAAATAACCAGTGATCAAGACTGTGTGGTACTGACAGAGAGATAGACACATAGACCAATGGAACAGAATATAAAATCCAGAAATAGACCCAGACATATATGCCCAACTGATTTTCTATAAAATGCAAAAGCAATTCAATGGAGAAAGAAGAACCTTTTCAAAAAATGGTGCTGAAGCAATTGGACATCTACAAGTTTAAAAAAATGAAACTCCACCTAAACCTCACACCTTATACAAAAATTAAAATGAATCACAGATGTAAATCTATAAAACTTGAAGGAAAAAAAAACAGGAAAAAACCTTCAGGACCTAAGACTAGGCAGGAAATTCTTAGTCTCAACACCAAAAACATCATCTATATGAGAAAAAAAATTGATAAATTGGACTTCATCAGAATTAATAACATTTGCTCCAAGAAAGCCTCTGTTAGGATGAAGAGCAAGCTACAGACTTAGAGAAAATATCTGCAAACCACAAATCTGACAAAGGACTAGTACCTAGAATATATAGTGTTCTCAAAACTCAACAGTAAAAGAAAAAATTCAATTAGAAAATGGGCAAAAGACACAAACGGACACTTCACTGAAGAAGATATACAGATGGCAAGTAATGCACATTAAAAGCTGTTCAACATCATTAGCCATTAGGGAATTGCAGAGTAAAATCACCATGAAATACCACTACACACATATCGGAATGACTAAAATTAAAATAGTGACAACGCCAAATGCTGCTGAGGATGCAGAGAAACAGTATCACTCATAAACTGCTGGTGGGATGTAAAATGGTGTAGCCATTATGGAAGAAGACAGTTTGGCATTTTCCTATAAAACTAAACATGAAACAATTATATGACCCAGCAATTGAAATCTCGGACACTTATCCAAGAGAATTGAAAACTTGTCTTTACACAAAACCTGGACTTGGATTTTCAGTGGCTTTATTCATAATAACGAAAAAAGTTGGAAGCAGCTCAGCTGCCATTCAATAAGTAAGTGGTTAAACAAACTGTGGTACATCCATACCATAGAATACTACTCAGCACTAAAAAGGAATGAGCTATTGATACCTGCAACAACTTGCATGAATCTCCAAAGAATTATGCTGAGTGAAAAAAGCCAATCCCTACTTTCTCATAAGCCTTTTCAATATGCTCTTGAGGGGCTGGCCCCGTGGCCGAGTGGTTAAGTTCGCGCGCTCCGCTGCAGGCGGCCCAGTGTTTCGTTGGTTCGAATCCTGGGCGCGGACATGGCACTGCTCATCAAACCATGCTGAGGCAGCGTCCCACATGCCACAACTAGAAGGATCCACAACGAAAAATATACAACTATGTACTGGGGGACTTTGGGGAGAAAAAGGAAGAAATAAAATCTTTAAAAAAAAGAATATGCTCTTGAATTGTTTGCTATTATTTTGCTGAGGATTTTTATAAATATATAAATATATTGGTCTGTAGTTTTCTTTCTTGAGGTGTCATTGTCTGGATTTGGTATCAAGATAATACTGGCTTTATAGAATGAGTGAAGAAGTGTTCCCTCCTCTTCTTTTTGGAAGCGTTTGAGAAGAATGGGTATTAATTCTTCTTTAGTGTTTCATAAAATTCATCAGTAAAACTGTCTTGTTCTGGACTTTTCTTTATTGGGAGATTTTTTTTTGTTACTGATTCAATCTGTTTTACTTGTTAATAATTTGCGAGATTTTGTATTTCTTCTTGAGTCAGTTTTGGTAATTTGTATATTTCTCAGAGTTTATCCATTTCATCTAGGTTATCCTATTTGTTGGCATACAGTTGTTCATAGTATTCTCTTAGGATCTCCTTTATTTATGTGAGGTCAGTATTAATGTCCCCAGTTCCATTTCTGATTTTAGTGATATATGTCTTCTCTCTTTTTTTCTTAGTAATTCTAGCTAAAGGTTAATTTTTGTTGATCACTTTAAAGAACCAACTTTTGGTTTCAATGATAATCTCAATTGCTCTCTCTTCTCTATTTTGCTTGTCTCTGCTCTAATCTTTATTACTTCATTCTGCTTGCTTTGGGTTTAATTTTCCAGACTTTATGTTGTTCTTAAGTTGTAAATTTAGTTTGTTGATTTGAGGTCTTTCTTTTTTTTTTTGATGTAAACATGTGTGACTATAGATTTTCCTCTTAGCACTGTTCTCACTGCATCTTGTAAGGGTTGGTATGTTGTGTTTTCATTTTATTTATCTCTAAGTATTTTGTAATATCCCTTGTTATTTCTTCTTTGACCCATTGGTTGTTTAATAGTATGTTGTTTAATTTCCACAAATCTTTTTAATTTTCCAGTTTTTATTCAGTTACTTGATTCTAGCTTCATTTCATTTTGGTTGAAGATACTTTGTATGATTTCAATCTTTTAAAATTTATTAAGATTTTCCTGTGGCCTAATATAGGGTCTACTCTGGAGAATATTCCATGTGCACTTGAGTAGAATGTGTGTTCTGCTGTTTTTGGGTGGAAGTCCTATATATGTGTGTTAGGTCTGGTTGGTTTATAGTGTTGTTCTATTTCCTTACTGTTCTTCTGTTTAGATGTTCTATTCGTTATTAAAAGTGGGGTACTGAAGTCTCCAACTGTTATTGTAGAAATGTCTATTTTCCTCTTCTATTGTGTCACTGTTTGCTTCATATGTTTTGGGGCTCTGTTGTTAGGTGTGTATGGTTTGTAATTGTTATAACTTCTTGATGAATTGACCTTCTACCAATATATAATGTTCTTACACCAATATATAATGTCCTTCTTTGTCTCTTATGATAATTTTTGACTTAAAGTCTATTTTTTTCTGATTTTAGTATAGTCACTACAATTCCCTTTTGGTTACTATTTGCATGAAATGTCTTTTTACATCTTTTCACTTTCAACTTGTTCATGTCCTTAGATCCAAAGTGACTCTCTTGTAGACAACATATATTTGGATCGTGTTTTGTTAAATACATTCTGCCAATCTCTGCCCTTTTTGGGAGAATTTAATCCATTTGCATTTAAAGTGATTACTGATAAAGACTTACTTCTTCCATTTGCTATGTGTTTTCTGTATGTCTTGTACCTTTTTTCTTCCTTATTTTCTCCAATACTGCCTTCTTTTGTGCTTAATTAATTTTTTTTGTATTTTGATTTCCTTTTGTGTGTAATTCTTAGATATTTTCTTAGTGGTTACCATGGGGATTACAATTAATATCCTAAATTTATAGCAGTCTAGTTTGAATTGATTCCAACTTAACTTCAATAGCATAGAAAACTGCTCCTATACAGCTCCATTTCCTCTTTTAGGTTGTTGTTTTCACAAATTACATCTTTATATGTTGTGCACTCATTGACATAGATTCATAATGATTGTTTTATGCATTTGTCTTTTAGTCATGTAGGATATAAAAAATGGAGTTAAAAACCAAAAATAAAATAATGCTAGCTTTTATATTTATCTGCGTAATTACTTTAACTGGAGATCTATATGTTTTCATATGACTTAGTTACTGCTCAGTGTCCTTTCATTCCAACCTAAAGAACACCCTTACCACTTCTTGTACGGCAGTTCTACTAGCAACAAATTGCCTCAGCTTTTGTCTTTCTAGGAGTGTCCTAATTTCTCCTTCATTTTTGAAGGATAATCTTGCCATATACACAATTCTCAGCTGCCAGTGTTTTCTTCCAGAACATTAAAAAATATTTCATCCCACTCCCTTCTGACCTCCATGTGTCTGATGAGAAATCTGCTGTTAATCTTATGGAAGATCCCTTTTTCATACTTAGTTACTTATCTCTTGCTGCTTTCAAGATTCTCTGTCCTTGGCTGTTGACAGTTTGATTATGTGTCTCAGTGTGAATCTCTTTGTGTTTATCCTTCTTGGAATTTGTTAAGCTGCTTGAATGTGTAGATTTATGTCTTTTATCAAATTTGGGGAGTTTTTGGCCAGTATTTCTTCAGACATTCTTTGTGCACCTTTCTCTCTCTTCTCTCCTTCTTGGATCCCCATTGTACATCTGTTGGTGTGATGGATGGTGTCCTACACATCTCTTAGGCTCTGTTGAGTTTTCTTCGTTCTTTTTCTTTCTATTACTCAAACTGGATATTTTCAGTTGATCTATTTTCAAGTTCAGTTTTTTCTTCTTCCTGCTCAAATCTGTTATTAAAACCTTCTAGTGAGTTTTTCATTCAATTATATTTTCACCTTCAGAATTTCTGTTTCATTCTTTTTTATCATTTATATCTCTATATTAATATTTCCTATTTCTTCACATTGTTCTCCAGTTTTCCCTTATCTGTTTTTTTCATGGATTCCTTTTTAGCTCTTTGAGAATAGTAAAGACAATTGATTTAAAGTCTTTTTCTAGTAAATTCAATGTCTTCCTCAGGGACAGTTTCTGTTAATATCATCTGTTAATGGGCCATACTTTCTTGTTTCTTTTCATACTTCATAATGTTTTTGAAAACTGAACATTTTGAATATTATAATGTAGCAACTCTGAAAATCAGATTGTTTCCTCCTTCAGTAGTTGTTTTTTTTGCTTTCTGTAGGCTTTAGCTATTTGTTTGCCTAATTAGTTTTCTAAACTATTTTTGTAAAATTTTTAATCTTTGTTATAAGTAGTCTCTGAAGTCTCTCTTTCTTTAGCTTGTGTTCAGGTAGTGTTTTGACAGGTTTCCTTGAATGCTAGGAACTTAATGGGAGAGAGAGAGAGAAAGAGAGAGAGAGAGAAACCTCTCCATGTCTGTGCGCATTGGCTCAGTCCTAGGGCATTCCTTCAGTACTCCTTCAACTCACTTCAACTCCTAATTTCTCTGGCTAGAACTTCCAGTATGATGTTGAATAGCAGTGATGAAAGAGGGCATTCTTGTCTTGATTCTAATCTTAAGGGGAAACCTTTCAGTCTATCACTATTGAATATGAGGTTAGCTGTGGGTTTTTCATAAATGCCCTTCTTGGGTTTTTGTTGTTTTGTTTTGTTTTTTGTTAGTTTGTTTGTTTTCTTGTCAAGCCTGTACAGAATCACTGGTCTGGTTACAGAATAGAAACACTGAATGTTGGAAGTGGAAAGAACTTCAAAGTTTATAGTCCAAACCTCTCATTGTACAGATAGAGAAGCTGAAGCCTAGAGAGGCCAAATATCTTATCCAAGTTCACTAGGTTCTTAAAGGCAGAGCTTGGACCAATGATAATATCTATGTTTTATTACCTGCCTACTGAATGTCAGTTACTATACCAAATAACACTATCTCATTTACTCTTCATATTAATCTTATGAGGTAGATACTGTTATCTCTATCTTACAAATGAGGAAGCTGAAGCTTGGAGACTTTAAGAAATTTGTTCAAGGTCACACAGCTGGTAGGTTGATGAGCTGTTGAATCTGGGTGATCTTACATGAGGAAGTAAGGAAATTTTCAAAGGCTTATAAAAGCTTGTCAAAGGAATAGACCAACTTGAAAGGATTCTACTGGCCAAATGTATAACAATGTCAGCATCAAAAAACACAATGTAATTGTTTGAAATACATAGAATTCATAATGATATTATATTATAAATTCATAATGTTACTTAAATAAGAATAAAACAACAAGTTCATTTGTTACCACTGGTGGCGGCTAGAACATTAACTTTGGAAATTAGTAATTACTTTTTTACTTTGAAAATAGGTTATTAAAGGAAAATAATTAAGCATTTATCCCATGTTTTAATTAGGAACTGTTACAGGATAATCAAATAAACCTTGTTGATGAGGAGTCTTATTTATAGAAGAATATCAAATAATAAATGGAGAAGGAATGATAAAGTTATAAAATCAATTTACAGCTCCTTAATGAAATAGTTCATTAGTGCAAAGATCAACAAAAGATGTTAAAAGCATTAAGTGAAAGATTGATGGGGAACATGTTTTACATGTTTGCAGAATTTCATCTCACAGGTTGCTTGTTAAGCACAAGCCAGGAAAATGTAATTTTACAATTCTATGATCAGGCTATTATCATCTTAACCTGAGGATCAATCTTAGCATTGCAAATATTGGGAGAACTAGATTCATACGCCTTCTAATATGATGAAATATAAAGCATACAGCACCACCTATGAAGTATTTTTTGCAAAAAAATAACTTGTAATTGAAAGGAAGGAGGATGGATGGAGAAACAGCTCATACTGCTCTATGAGGAAACAAGCAACAAATCCAGAAGGCGGGGCTTCAACAAGTGAATTATAAGACAGTTCAAGATTGAAGAGACATACAATAAGATAACAAATGAATAAGCCAGTTATAAAGATACTTTGGGGACAGTTGGAAAATCCTGAATAATTTCTGGATATTAGATTATATGAGGAAATTATGGTTAATATTGTTAGAGATGATAATGTTATCATGGTCATGTAGGGAAATGTCCTTGCTTTTTAGAGATGCCTGCTGAAATACTTGTGATGAATTATGATGATGTCTGTATTTACTTTACAACACCTTGCCAGCAAGATCAGTGTGGCAAATATGGTATTTTAGTTGATTGGTATATAGATATGAACTATTCCATTTTTTCTATTTTTCTTTATGTTGAAAAATTTTATCATAGAAGTTGGAGGAAGCATTCCAGGTGAAGAAGGTATCCCTGTTTGCCCTTAAGACACACCAGCATGAAAAACAAACTTCAAGGACAGTTCCAGGATGGTAGGTCAAGTCCACAAGGAAGCCAGCAGTACCACTCTATAGTGGCCAGCAAGGAAGGATGCTGGACCAAGAGCCCTGCACCTAAGATGGAAGGCCATAGCTTTGCTGTGGGTCATACTGGACATTCTTAGCAGAGGATCTGAAGAAAAAGTGGCACGAGATGATGAAGGATGTCCCGTGGAGGGAGGAAGACCAAACACCTGCAGTGATTGGGATGGTAAAATGGGAGTAGTGGCTAGAAAACTGGAGGCTCCACATGGCAACTTTACTCAGTGCATGAAGCCAAGGAGCACATCCACATCCTTCCTGGGGAATATGGTGAAGCAGGACATCACCCTGCAGGGACTCTCAGAAGCCCGAAAGAAGTTGATGAACTTAGTCACTTACTGATTTTCCTGCATTTCTCAGATTGGCTATTGAATCATAAAGCTACCCTTTGTAAGAGATAGACCATGTTCATAGATTGGAGAACTCAATATTGTGACAATGTTGCTCCTTCCCAAGAGGGTCCAGAAACAGGCACATATACTGCCACACATATACTGTCACCTGACACTTAAAAAAAATGGGATTCCTGGGGTATTGATAATGTACTATTTCTTAATCTGGATGTTGGTTACATGGGAGTGCTGAGTTTGTGAAAGAAGCTGTGCATTTATTATTTGTGTACTTTTATGTTTATATAGTATACTTTAATTAAAAGTTAATCCCAGGCCAGCCCAGTGGTGCAGCGGTTAAGTTTGCACAATCCGCTTTGGTGGCCCAGGGTTCACAGGTTCAGATCCCAGGTGCAGACCTATGCAGCACTTATCAAGCCATGCTGTGGCAGGTGTCCCACATATAAAGTAGAGGAAGACAGGCACAGATGTTAGCTCAGGGCTAATCTTCCAAAAAAAAAAAAAAGTTAATCCCTATATAAGAGTTCAAATGATGTTTTCCAAGATTAAACTGCTATTGTTCAAAAAGTTCTCCTCAATTCTCTGCATTTTTAATACTCTCCATTAGTTCTTTGGTGGCTTTCACAGAGTACTAAGTTGATTGACAGGCATTGTTAATGGGAAGGAACAGAAGTGTCATCTTGATGAGTTACCCATGTCATCTTGATGAGTTACCCGTGGTCTTTGGATAGTTGCTCTTCAGTCTCCTAATAATTGTTGAGTCACTTGTTGGATCCCACAAATACATCCTGACCCACTCCATTCCCCCAGCCCATTTGGAACCTTTCAGAAATAACACTTCTTTTAGAGCCACTCACAGACAGCTTCTGCTTTCTGTTTTAAAATATCTTAAAATTTACTTTCATTGAATGGTATCTAGAGAGAGACAGATATAGAGTTAGGAAGACCAAGGGAAGTAAGAAATAACTTAGGGAAGAAGGAAAAGCATTCTTTATCCTCCAGATTTAAAATAGAGCAATATGTATAGGTATAAATATATAACTTTAATTCTTTAAATAATATATTATCTTTATTTGTAAATGACTTTCATGTGTTACCTAATTGAAACCTTTTGCCAAAAATATAGTAGGCTAGAGCAGCTCTTTTTTTTTCATCCCTGTGCCTGGGATGGTGTGGAGAGGCCTGATTTTACTTACGGGGTCCATGGTGTCTTTTTGTATACAGTAACCACTGCCTTATGTCTCTGATGTGATCAGTGCAGGGGAGAAATACAATAATTTGTCAGAGTTAGGACCTGACTGACAACATGCTCCTCAGTTCTTAAAAGAAACAAACAAAAAATTCTGCTTTAAAAAACAAAAAGTAATGTTAAGTACATCCTAAAAAATTTCAAATGAAACACTCCCACTCCTAAGCATTAAACACTCTTAACAGTTTGCTATGAATATGGTATTTCCAGAATTATTTATGTGCACATATATGAATGTGTATTATTTATGTGCAAACATATGAATGTATATTCAGATTGGTTTAAATTTATTTGACAAAATAAAATCATACTGCTCTGCAACTTGCTATCTTCTCCCCAGTAGATCCCAGCCTTATTTCCAAATCAATGCATATAAATCCACCTCCTTCTTTCTGATCACTTCAGTATGGATCTACAGTGAAGTTTTTAACTCTACTATTAAACATCTAGGTTGTCAACTTTTCACTATTACTAATATTATAAATATTCAGAAATATCTGCCCTTGTTCACGTATTTTTGCAAATCTGTGCCAATATTTCTGTGCACCAAATTCTTAGCAATGGCTTTGCTCAGAGGACATTGTATTTAAAATTTTGTATATAGAGCCAAATTGCCCTCTGAAAAGTTTGTAGCAATTTACCTTCCCACAGACACAGATGTGAATGTGCAAACCACATCCTTGTGATGGGACCTTCTTATTTGGCTCTCCACTTTCGTAAAGCTGATCCATTTTCAATCATTCATAAACTACAGTTGCCTTTGTTCTGACTGACCTTGCAGTTTAAATCTTACTGATGCTGTGAAAGGCCAAGTTTTGAGTGGTCAGTTAGTAAAGTTTCTGTAATCTATTTATTCTTTTAACATGTTGATGATTATCTTTCAGGTCTTGAAGTCTTTTATTTTATTGTTTTTTAAGTATCAACAGGCAAAGATGTTCATCAAACTTGATCACAAATGACTATTTCAAGGCTTGAGTCTTGCTGTAAATCATTATTTATGGTTTCCCCAGGTCATGCCATTGGTTGGAGGGCAACATATGATGCATGGAAAACACCATCATTCTCTTTTACTACTCTCTGTTTCATCACAAAACCTCCACAATACAATAGCTCGGTTGTCAGTAACATTGTGTATTGATTTTTCAGTTATGTAACGCAGACAGGTTATAGTTTTAGCTGAACCGTATACTCTCCAAAGCTTTTATTTCATTACATATTCAAAAGTCTATTCCCTCAGTTGTCTTGGATATTCCAAATTTCAGCCCTGGAACTTTGGAAGTTTCTGAATTGACATCACATAGGTGTGGCAGCAGCCTCCAGGTGATTTTGAGAAAGCTAAATTTCTGCCAGGTCCTAAGAAAAATTGTAAAATTTCTACATTCATCTTGTTTTTAGTTTATAAAACACTCCTGTGACTTATATAAAGCACATTACGTAATGGCATTGGTTGTCGTTGTCAAATGTTCTATTTGAGTTAGAGAGAGGTTGACTTGGGAAGGAGTGGGCAGCAGTGTGTGGAGGCGTCTGTGCTTCCAGGCTGATTGCTCCTAGTGTGAGTGCTGTTTCAGTAGGATGGGGAGATGGCTTCTAGACTCAGCCAGTGAGAAACCAGCCATCCTGTAAGATCAGAGTGTGATACACTCTGAAGGGCTTAAGTAGGGTGACCAACCATCCTGGTTTGCCTGGACAGGACTGTCCCTGTGTTAGCACTGAAAGTCCTACATGCCAGAAAACCTGTGGCATTGGTCACCCTAGCATTGTGAACAGGCTCAGCTACATTTATTACTTTCTCATTTTGCAGAAATGGCAAAATGGTTATAAAAATTGTAGCACGTTTAATAAAATAATCCATTTAAAACACCCCAAATGTACAATTCATTGTACCTGTGCTATTCACAAGATAATTTCAGAATTTTTAACAATAATAATTTACACACAAGTGGCCAGCCCCATGGCCTAGTCATTAAGTTGTGTGCATTCTGCTTTGACGGCCCGGGGTTTGTGGGTTTGGATCCTGGGCAGAGACCTACACCACTCCATCAGCCATGCTGAGGCAGCAGCCCACATACAAAATAGAGGAAGATTGGCACAGATGTTAGCACAGGGCTAATCTTCCTCAAGCAAAAAAGAAAAAAAAAATACACATGGCAGTCCAGTGATGGCACAAGTTGAAAATTGTAAGGTGAACACCTTCTTTCATTCTTTTTTTTTTAAAGAAAACATGATTTTAAATATTCATATCTTATTTATTTCTTAATGTCAGAGTTCTCAGTCAGACTTGAAAACACTTCAAAACAAGTCCCTAGCAATCTCCAAATTATTCTTGGTGACCTTGCTATCCATCTAGACATAATCTTGGGACCAGAAGGGCATATAAAAAGTCACCTTCCTTCATTCTTGTTGGTCTATCTCTGTGACTACAGGAATCGCCTCATGTAGAAGAAACACCTAAATTGTCAATGTAAGGCCCTCTGTGAATGCCAGGTCTGGGCCATGGTAGGCTCTGATGGGGACTTGAGGGTAGTCAGTGGTCTCACCATTAAAGTGGCAAAATGCAAGAGACTTGGGAGGGTGGGTTACCATGGGCAAGAAAAGCCTGCCCATGGTGCAGACGATAGGGGAACGTTGAAGAGAATTTAAAAACAACAATAAGCCCGCCTGAAAGTTGACCTGTTTTTTATTGTCACTGTGTGCTGACAATTCTAAAAATTGTCACTGATAAAATACTTCTTGGAAAAAATATTTTGTTGGTCTGCGTTCTAACCAATAGCAGTGATTCCTGTTGAGTTTTAGGAATTTACATGTAAGCTTTGAATTAGCACATCTGTGTATCACTTAGGCTTTGGTGATATCACGCTCTATGTGGAGGCTAAGTTAGAGAACTCCCAGTTAGACAGTTAGCCCCGAAATACTCAGCCATGTACTTTTGTTTTGAGATTAAGTTCAAACCGTTCAGCATGTTTGAGCTCTCTTTGGCACAGTGTGTGTCTCCAGCGCTTGTGATATAACATATCCCTGCACTTGGATGGTAGATGCGACATAAGCAAAGATGGCACACAGTTGTAACGATGAAGAAGCAGAGCCCAAGTTAGTTCAGTTCCTTCGTTCTTTGCGACCTCTTGGAATTTTTACTTGTATATAAAATTGAAAACAGTGAAACAGCATGCCAATTGTGAGATATAATGTTTTTGTTGTAAGTGCAAGTTTTAGTTCACACATGCAGTATCTTTAAAATTTATATCAGTTCTTTTTAAATAGTTTTAAAACTAAAGAACAAATCAAGATAATTATTACTAATTATTAATTTTATCATTAGAGGATAATGGTGTTAAATATGTTAATATTTGCACATACCTGCTTTAACATTAACTTTTTTAAATTTTGTCTTTTGTTTATAGGTCAAGTGACTTACCCAAGATCACACAGAAACTAACTCAGCAGAAACTTAAACTGGTCTTCTGACTCTGACATCGTACTTTCCACAACTGCACAATCGTCTTTCATCATCTGTTCTTGCTCATTTTTCAAGTGTAATTTAAGGTCTTAAAGATTTGGGTCTAGAAGTTCAGCTGCAAAAGAATTTATTGTTTAAAAGGCAAAATGTTTTTTATGTGCAAAAATTTATTTTGCCCAAAAGTTACTGTGGTTCTCCCAAATGTTTTCTTTTTCTTTCTTTCCAAGTATAATTTAATGTCTTTGAGACATTCCAGACAGCTCCTCCATAAACTGTGGGCCCCTCTGGAATGCTCTTCAATGAGTGCGTAGGTGAGCTTGTTGGGAGCTATATCGGAAGCAGGAATATTCAGGCTCACAGACAAGGTGAGACCAACACAGAAAATAATCCCAAGAGTTAACTGCAGTGGTTGGGGAGAGACCCATAGCATGAAGATTTTGTACTCATATTGCACATCTACATGGCCGATTCCATCTTGGCCCAATATTTAGATAGACCCTAGGCATTGTCACAGAATGGTCCATTTTGCTGCTAATGACAATTGGCAGGTGGAGGTGTTTTTCATGTCCAGTGAAGGCATGGGTTGCTGAAAACCTTTCTATTTTCTTCCCAGGCTAGGTCTACCATTTAGTGTTGAAGCATACTGATGTCATAAGCCTATGAACATCATAGACGTGTTACTACTCTCTGCTTTCAAGGACAGACATTTATGAGGTTTTTTCTCCCCCATGGGGAGGGAAGATAAAACCATGTCAGTACAAACACTTTATATTTATTACTAAACATGGTAAACTAGGGTGCATGTTTAACTTTCGTTTTAGTTTAACACATTCTGGTCCTAGGTAGCAGTGGGTTTTCAATGAACAGTTTCGGAACGTTTTCTGCTCTTACCATCGAAAAAGTTGTACAGCTTAGCTTGAACAATTTTGCTTGTTTGTTTACTAATTTGTAGAAGAATGAACTCAAAATGTCAGACATGTAAAAAGTGAAATATTTTAATAATAATTCAATTGATACACAATTCTGCAGTCTTACTCCAGATTATTTTTCTACTCAATCCTAGCACCTGTGGCCTCCTGGCTACTTGCTCAATTCTGACATGCAGGAATGGCTATGGAAGGCTCAGATAAATTTGGCATATAGTCCTTCTTTGGCATCATCTAACATATTTACACCTAGCGGTGTACCTATGGGCAGACAATCTTTTCACCACTGGGTTTTAAATATGTTAAAAGACATATTGCAGCAAGATATCAGAATCCAGACTTGTTGGGTTCTCACTGGGTTTCATGACTTCTCTGAAAGGTCTGGCCAGCCCACTCTGGTGCTGTCCTTGGATGGGCAGCCCTCTTCTCCTACTCCTCCCACGACAAAATTCACCTTCTCTTGATTTCTTCATGGTCCATTAGTTCAAAAGATATGTTGGCTGTTTTTTATTTTCTCTGTGAATTGATTTTTTAAAAAAAATTTTGAACTTCCTTTTAGGAGTACATTTTAAAACTAGAATCACTGAGGATTTCGTTTATAGTAATTTAAGAAATTAACTTTCCTATTTTTAGAATAGTGCATGCAAACAAATCAAGATTTATTGTTATTAGTAAAAATTAAATGATAGCTTACAAAATATGAATAGGTGAAATATTCACTAATATCAAATGCAAATGAATCAATCCCTTGTTTGTTATTCATAAGGGAGGAGAAGGCTAACCTCCATTTTTACCTCAAAAAAAACAATAAAATTGAGCAAAATATATCAAGACCAAAGCAATTCACATTTTGGCAAAATTGGTCTTTCTACATCAGCAATAAAGAAGGAACATGAGGTCTTGATGACATTATAACTTCACTTACTATTGATTACATGAAAACAGGAATTATTCAATGTAGTATGCAAGCTGTGGGTTTGTTATTTGCAGAAAGAATGAGATTTTCTATTTTCATACCTTATACTAAAAAATGTCCAGGTAGATCAAAGAGTTAAATACATAAACATCAAGCCATAAACAGAAAAAAATGGAGTTGCATATCCATCAGGTTCTATTCATCAAGCAGAATAGCTCCTTGAATAACCTCCAAAGTTTAAGAGCGATGTTAGAGACTCAAAGAAAAGTAGCAGCAGATTTAACAACATTAAAGTTTTAAAATCTATGTGAGACTACAAACAAAATTAAAAGACCAACTTGAAGCTGGAAAAAAATTGCAACAAATATGATAAATGGTAAATATCTTTACCAAATAAAGGCCTCATATATAGAAGCAAGGAAACCATCAAGCATCAAACAGAACAATGGGCAAGAAATATAAATAGACAAATTCTAAAAGAAAAAAAGAAAAAGTGGCTAATCAACAGGCAAAAAATACATTTAACCTCAATTGTATGCAGATTAATGCAATAACAAATACTATTTTGCCCAATTCAAATAGTACATTTTTAAAAACTGATTATTATAGGCAATTCTGGTCAAAGTTCAGTAAGATGTTCACTAGGGTGAGTGGGTAAATGTTTACCTTTCTGGAACTAGTTCAACCATGCATACTAATAATCTGAAAGGTGGCACTGTTCCTTGCTATAGGCTACCTTAGGCCGATTGTGTCCTTGTGCTCTTGTTTAACATGTCGGGTTTACTGGTTGATTAGAGTCAGGTTCAATGTCTTTCCTCTTTAGACAAGGGTACTGCATATCTGGTGCTGTGTACTTCCTTTTGCATTACCTCCGGAGGCACAACATATCTGGTTGTCCCATCCTTAGTAATGATAAGTAACACAAGAGTGAACCACTCAGCCTTTGCATCTAGGATGTAACTCTGTTTCTTTTTGATATAAGTAAAATAATGAAAATCAGATACGAATTACCTTAGGAGGGAAACTACAAACATAAGTTCTATTTGTAAAATAGGGAAAGGAGTGTTGTTTCTAATGTATGTTGTAAGAAATTTTTTAATGTTAAGCATGTGGTTGAATACTTCAACTTACAAAGTAGTTGATTCAAATTGGGTACAATTAGAATGCCATCCAGAGAAGACTTCTTTCAATTTTTTATACCACATGGAAGAACCATTATCAAAATGAGTGAAGCCAGGATGCTTCTAAAAACAGAACTATAATGCATTGAATTTTGATCTGATGATCAGTCCAGGAATTTTCCAATACCAAACTCTACCGCTCAGTCTAAGGAAGGACTCTGTCCATATTTTCAGTTTATCCTCAGTTACTCTGTGTAAAGGGAGTTTGGGTTCCTAGGTCACCCTCTGATCTTTGTACTACATGAAATAAGCCGTTTGCTTCTGCTGAGAAGAGCTGAATGGGACACATCCATACATGAACTGGCAGGGTTTTAATGGTTTCCTCTTCTGGGAAATGGGCACTGGCCTATCACACTATAACCTGAATGGTCTTAAATGTGATTTTAAAAGTGTTCTTGAAGATGTATATTTACCATCAAAGAGAGTACAATTATCAGACAATAACTTTAGATTCCACATACCATATTGAATTATGGCATTTGTGATGGTCAACCAAAGCTTCCTCTCTGGTTAGCTGGCATATGATGGATGAAATCTGGGGAGAGTCCAATCATTTTATGGTACAAGATGGCTAAAACATAGTTAGGAATATTAGGTTGTCTGATATAAACCTATTTTGAAATTTTGAGGTTGTAACCTCAGTGTTTTTTTTTTATTTTAAGATTGGCACCTGAGCTAACAACTGTTGCCAATCTTCTTTTTTTTCTGCTTTTTTCTCCTCAAATTCCCCTAGTACATAGTTGTATATTTAGTTGTGGGTCCTTCTAGTTGTGGCATGTGGGATGCTGCCTCAGCCTTGCCTGACGGGTGGTGCCATGTCTGTGCCCAGGATCCAAACCAGCGAAACCCTGGGCTGCCGAAGCCAGGTGCACGAACTTAACCACTCAGCTACAGGGCCGGCTCCCATAACCTCAGTGTTTTGAGTCTGCCCCCAACGCCCTCCATGGCCCTGTCCTTCCCCTACTAACTGTGTGTTGGAGGTGCACAAAATCCCATGCGCCTGTTCATTCATATTTCACAGGAAGAGTCTTATCCTTCTGTGTGAGTATAATGAAAACATCTTCAGACTATACTTACAGTTAAACAAAATTTTTTCTCACGTGAATAAAATTAACCTGAGTATAGTACTATTTATTTGAAAAGAAAAGAAACTCTTCATTTGGAGTCATTAGAGTCTCATGATTTTTTATAATATACTTAACTTGCTTTAATAAATTATCATTTTTTCTGAAGCTTAAATGGTCACACCTTTACTATGGCCATTCAGTTTAATATCAAAAATCCCACCTGAATTTTTTATGAAACTTGATAAGCTACCTCAAAAACTCAACTGGAAAATCAAATGTACAAGAGTGTCCAGGAAATTTTTGTAAAAAGCAATGAGGAAAGACTTTCTAGAAAGCAAAAGATACTATAAAGATATCACAATTAAAATCAGGGGCGACTCGGGGCCGGCTCTGTGGCCGAGTGGTTAAGTTCGCGCGCTCTGCTGCAGCAGCCCAGGGTTCGGATCCTGGGCGCGGACATGGCCCCGCTGGTCAGGCCACATTGAGGTGGCGTCCCACATCCCACAACCAGAAGGACCTGAAACTAAGATATACAGCTATGTATGGGGTTGGGGGGGGTGCGGTTTGAGGAGATAAAGCAGAAAAAAAAAAGAAAACTGATTGGCAACAGTTGTTACCTCAGGTGCCAATCTTAAAAACAACAACAACAAAAAATCATGGGAGACTTTAGAGCAAATTCCTACAGACAAAAAGTAGAATGGTGATTGCCAGGGGCTGGGTGGAAGGAGGAATGGGGAGCTGTCTTTTAATGGGTATGGAGTTTCGGTTTTGCAAGATAAAAAAAGTTCTGGAGATGACTGGTGGTGATGGTTGCACAACAATGGGAATGTGCTTAATGACACTGAACTGTAGACTTAAAAATGGTTAAAATGGTAAATTTTATGTTATTTATATTTCACATAGTTAAAAGTTTTTAAAAATATTAACAACAAAAATCATGTGGTACTATCACAAGGAAATGACAGTAATGGAAACATGCCTATCAGGCCATGTGTATAGTAGCCTTCATACTGCCTTTTATGGTGGGGCTTGCCCTGGACTCCATGCAGCCCAATCTGCCACAGATACTTTGAACACCATTGGATGTACTGAGTTAAAAGGCTAGGGGCAGATCGCTTTCACTGTAGCCTGGTATAGCTTAAGAAGTGTTCTGTTTTTCTGGGCCTCATCTGAAGCTGGCAAGCTTTTGCTTCTCCAGAGATGTCCTATAAAGACTGTATCTCTGTCAAGACTCTAGAGGGACACAAGATGAAGAGACTTGTCTTTCATTCTGGAGCAAGTATCCAACATAACTCAAAAGACTGGACCCCTGGAAACTGTACTGATGTGGTAGTTCCCTGATTTTTCTTGGGATTTATTTCTCATCTTCAACATGCGGTATCTTAGCAATTCAGCCAGGATACCTGCCCCTTTCTGCTGCTTCCTGCTTGTCAGGCCCTCTTAGCATGACATGTCTCTGGTTATTGGGATTGAGAAAGAAGCACTTGCCAAATTGATAATGACATATCATGGGCTGTGAAAGAGACATCTGTAAAAGCAGATGCAATTAAAGTCATTGTCATCCCATTTTCCAAGTTCTTCTAAACTGTGCTTCAGCCACATTGTCAAGTAAATTGCAGATATGATAGAAATCATCATTCCTGCATCTTTCAGGTTTTTGAGGGTGACACTAATTGCTGCAATTCTCCCAAGGATGCAGTCTTACTTTTTGATTTAGTAAAAAGGGGGAGGTTTGGGTTTTCCAACCATAATTGCTCTCACTCCATGGATTAGGGATCCAGTGTGAAGATTCTGCCAGTTTCTAAGTCCCTCACTTTCACCTACACAACCAGGGAAATAATTACCAGATATGTTCAAAATACCTTACCCAGAGTTTGTTAAATTCCATGATTTAAGTAAAACAGAAGTTTATTGGCTTCTCTCATTCTCTGCTTTCTCTCTACGTATCTGTGAGAGTAATTCTATGGGATAATTCCTAAAAGTGGAATTGCTGGGTCAAAGGGAAAGATGGAAAACACTGATTTCCATCCCTTAACCAATGTCTTGACTTACCATTCAGCTTGGTAAAATGAGTATCTTGCTTTAATTTTCATTTCTTTCACTTTTAGTGATGCAAAGAGCTCTATCTAGTCTTCCCTTCCCCACCGCAAACATCTTTGAATGTCCTTAAAGTCTGTGTCCCAATGAGCCTACTATGAGATAGATTCAAATCTAAGCACTGTTTATTCCCCTACCCACTAGGAGCTCCCACCCTCACTGATGGACCACAGTGGCTGTCAAGCTCTTATATGTCCCTTTTCTCTTAAGTGTATAGTTACTTAGTCAAAGACCACCAGACTCTTTGGGGAAGGCTTGGAGTAAGATTCTCTGTTCACTCTTGTAGTGCTCATTGCTGTGTTCTTCTTCAAGGGTCCTCAGCTTCCCCTTCATTCTGGATCTGTGAATTGATTCAGACCTTGGGATCAGCAGTGGGGCCATGACTCTAGAGTGGTGGCTCAAGACAGGGCTCCATTTACTAAACCCAGACAGGGTTGTACTATTCTTGTTGTTGTACAAATCAAGGAGAACCTTAATAGGTTTCCCATTTTACGGTTGACCACATGGAAATAGTTAAGTAAATAAGATGCACCATACCATGGAATACTAGTTAAAAATAGCGAGGTTTATTTAAATGGACTGACTTGTAAAGTTCCCTAAATATATTGATGTGAAAAAAAAAAGTTGAAGAAAATGCTTAGAATGTTCCATTTACATAAAATACACAGAGACCAAAAAACCATATATTTGTGTACATATTTGTATGTAAATGCATAGATAAAATTCTGAGAGGATCCACACCAAGCTGGCAATAGTAATTATATCTGAGGAGAGATGTGGGATTGGAGGGGAGTTGAGAGCGGGAAAGGGAAGCTTTGATTTTTTTTTTTTTTTTTTACCCTTTATGCTTGAATTTTTTGCCAGTGTTTCAGGTATGGTTCATATAACTTTAAGAAATAATAATACTTTTTAATCCAGAAGCCTGAGGAAAAGCAATGGTAAGAATGTACCTCTCATTTCTCCCTTTGCCCTCAGCAGGCTTCTTTCCACTAAGCTTCAGATATTTTGGGCAATGCCTCTGCTCCATCTCTTGATCCTGCTGACAATATTAACACCTAATACACAGTGTAATTTAACATCCTACCTTTCTCTTGTGTGTTTTGTCTCCTTTTCATGGTGGAAAGTTCTCACACTTCTGTATTCCGCACAGCATCTAGTAACATACTCAGTATATGCTCAGTAAAGAGTTATCAAAAAAATAAAACCTCATGCAGTTCTTTCCTTAAAGCAGGAGGGTCTTCCCCTACCACTGCCCCTGTGACAAATCTATTAAAATCCAATTAATTCTTCAAAACTGGTTCAAATGTCACATCTTCTGGGAATCTTCCTCACCCACATTTCAATTAGAATTTATTGTGCTTTTCCTTTCTCCTTGTAATGCATTTAAACACACATTCTTATACCTCTAATATTTATTTCCTTATAATTACTGTATTTGAATTTGTCTTGTGTCAACTTCCCCTGCCAGACTACATTCCTGGAGGACAGGGAGCCAGACATTACCCATTCTCATTAAAATGCAGTTCTTCATCCCTCCAAAGCTCTGTATCAGCAGGTGCTCAATAAGTGTGTTGAATTCAACTGAATCTAAAAGGATGAGAGAGATTGTTATATAGAATTTTTTCTACACATGAATCTGCTTTTACATAATCCTACAAGGAGCGATCACTGGTAATTCAGCCACTGAATTACTCACACAATACTTACTCTTTCTCTCTCACAGAGAAACCTCTCCTCCAGAAGGGGTCCTGTAATTTAATGATCCCCATTATTTAAGCTCAGCCATACTTCCTTTCTCTGCTAGACTCTCCACATATCTATACCCGTAATTCTCTAGGGTGACTTCCTAACTGTGAATTTGCTGAGTCAGAGAGATAATAATTTCCATTCTCACCAGCACTGTGTATTATCCACCTTTGCCAACTGGTGTGATAAAATATGGCATCTTTTTATTTTAAGTTGCATTTCTTTGATTTTCAATGTTCCATCTTGTCTCCTTCCCCTGTCTTCCTCACCCACACACCTTTGTTCCTAGAATCAACACTTTCCTACTTTTAATGTTTTCTCATATTAATCCAATGAAATGAATAGGTAATTGTCTGTGGTCATCCAGGGATAAGCTTGTCCATGTAGGGAGGAGACCAGAGTGACATCAAGGAAGACCTGCCTCCAACTCCATGGGCCATTTGCCCAACAAGGACAGGGATACCTGGGGCAGTTAGTTGGGCAATTCAGTACATCATGACCTAGTTAACTCCAACTCACTCCTCAGATCTCACTTCCAAGGTCAGTTCTTGAACAAAAAATCCTAAAATTTTTCTGGAACTACAAAAGGCCCCAAATAGCCAAAGCAATCTTGAGAAAGAACAAAGCTGGAGGCATCATGTTCCCTGATTTCAAACTATCTTACAAAGCTATAGTCATCAAAGCAGTATGGTACTGGCAGAAAACCAGGCACAGATCAATGAAACTAAATAGAAAGCCCAGAAATATACCCAGACATATATGGTCAATTAATTTACAACAAAGCAGCTGAGAATATACAATGGGGAAAAAACAGTTTCTTCAACAAATGATGTTGGGAAACCTGGACAGCCACATGCAAAAGAATGAAACTGGACCACTGTCTTACACTGTACACAAAAATTAACTCAAAATGGATTAAAGACTTGGATGTAAGACCTGAAATCATAAAACTCCTAGAAGAAAACATAGGCAGTAAGCTCCCTGACATCAGTCTTGGCGATGAGTTTTTGGCTCTGACTCCAAAAGTAAAGGCAACAAAAGCAAAAATAAAGAAGTGGGATTACATCAAACTAAAAAGCTTCTGTGCAGCAAGGAAACCATCAACAAAATGAAAAGGCAACCTACAGAATGGGAGAAAATATTTGCAAATCATATATCTGATAAGGGGTTAATATCCAAGATATATAAAGAATTCGTATAACTCAGCAAAAAACAAATGATCCGATTTAAAAATGGGCAGAATGTCTGAACAGACATTTTCCCAAAGAAGACGTACAGCTGGCCAATAAGTTCGTGAAAATATGCTCAACATCACTAATCATCAGGGAAATGCAAATAAAAACCACAATGAGATATCACCTCACACCTGTTAGAATGGCTACTATCAAAAAGACAACAAGTGCTGGTGAGGATGTGGAGGAAAGGGAACCCTTGTGCACTGTTTATGGGAGTGTAAGTTGGTGCAGACACTTTGGAAAACAGTATGGAGTTTCCTCAAAAACTTAAAAATAGAAGGACCATGTGATCCAGCAATTCTGCTTCTGTGTATTTATCCAAAGAAAATGAAAATACTAAACTTGAAAAGATATATGCACCCCCATGTTCACTGCAGCATTTTATTTACAATAGCCAAGATATTGGAAGTGTCCATTGATGGATGAATGGATAAAGAAAATGTGGTATATATACACACAATGAAATATTATTCAGCCATAAAAAAAGAATGAAATCTTGCCATTTGCAACAATATGGATAAAACTTAAGGGCATTATGCTAAATGAAATAAGTCAGACAGAGAAAGACAAACACTGTGTGATCTCACTTATATGTGGAATCTTAAAAAAGCTCATGGATACAGAGAACAGATTGGTGGGTGCCAGAGGTGGGGGGTAGGAGGGACAAGCAGGTGAAAAAATCAGATTCTAGCTTCTTACTGGGAAAGGAAAGCGTTTGACCATATGACAACATAAGCAAAACACAAGTGGAATTATATCAAAATGAAATGATTCTGCATGCAAAGGTAAGAATTACAGAGAGAAAAAGGCAACCTACAGAATGGGAGAAAATATTTGAAAATCATATGTCTGTCAAGGGGTTAATATCCAAAATATATAAGGAATTCCTACAACTCGATAGCAAAAAAAGCATGTCTCAACTTAAAAATGGGCAAAGGACTCAAATAGACATTTCTCCAAAAAAGACATACATATGGCAGTCAGGTATATGCAAAGGTGCTCAACACCACTAATTATCAGGGAAACGCAAATCAAAACCACACTGAGCTATCACCTCAACTGTCAAGATGGCTATTTTCAAAACAGCAACAACAAATGTTGGCAAGGATGTGAAGAAACTGGAAACTAGCACGTGGTAGGCAGGAAGGCAAAATGGTGCAGCTCTTGCAGAAAACAGTGTGGAGCTTCCTCAAAAAATTAAAAATTGATCTGTCATATGATCCAGTAATCCCACTTCTAGG
This sequence comes from Equus quagga, assembly GCF_021613505.1. Lineage (NCBI taxonomy): Eukaryota > Metazoa > Chordata > Mammalia > Perissodactyla > Equidae > Equus > Equus quagga. The sequence goes on along the minus strand of NC_060268.1, from coordinate 61,991,435 downwards.
TTTTTATCTTAAAAGAATTGAAATTAGTACAATGAAGAGATATCTGCACTCCCATATTCGCTGTGGCATTATTCACAATAGCCAAGACATGGAAGCAATCTAAATGTCTGTCCATCAGCAGATGACTGGATAAAGAAAATGTGGTATATACAGACAATGGGATATTATTCAGCCTTTAAAGAGAAGGAAATCCTTCCATATGTGACAATGTGAATGAATCTGGAGGATGTTATGCTAATTTGTCAGTCACAGAAGGACAAATGCATGATTCCACTTACGTGAGATATCTAAAATCATCAAACTCATTGAAGCAAATAATAGAATGGTGATTCCATGGATTGAGGGGAGGAGGAAATGAGGAGTTACTATTCAAGGGATATAAAGCTTCAGTTACACATAATAAGTTTTAGAGTTCTGCTGTACAGAGTTGTGCCTATAGATAACAGTGCTGTATTGTACATTTATAATTTGTTAAAGTGGTAGATCTCATGTTACATATTCTTACTACAATAAAAAACGTAATCATTGGGGCCGGCCCCGTGGCTGAGTGGTTAAGTTTACGTCCTCCGCTTCAGCGGCCCAGGGTTTCGGCGGTTCGGATCCTGGGCATGGACATGGCACCACTCATCAGGCCACGCTGAGGCAGGGTCCCACGTGACACAACTAGAAGGACCCACAACTAAAAATACACAACTATGTACCGGGGGGCTTTGGGGAGAAAAAGGAAAAATTTTTTAAAAATCTTTAAAAAAAAAAAAGTAATCATTTGGGGCCAGCCCTGTGGCCAAGTGGTTAAGTTCACGCACTCCGATTTGGTGGCCCAGGGTTTCACTGATTCAGATCCTGGGCACAGACCTAGAACCACTCATCAAGCCATGCTGAGGCAGCATCCCACATGCCACAACTAGAAGGACCCACAACTAAAAATACACAACTATGTACCGGGGGGCTTTGGGGAGAAAAAGGAAACATTTTTAAAAAATAAAATCTTAAAAAAAAAGTAATCATTAAAAATGTAATTGTCAAAAATAAAAATAAGTCTGTGGTTGAAATAAATAATGAGTAATCACAACTGAAGATGTAATTAGTGATAAACTCTCAAGTTTAATATCACTTCTAAACCCAGTGCGAAAGACTGAACCCAGTGCAAAAGTGAGGAAAAACATGGGAGAATCATTAAGGGACACAGAAGACAGATGCAGAAGTTCTAAGATACTTGAAAGAAAAATACTCAAAATTGTCATAATATATTTCTATGCAGCTGGAAGGATAAATATCAACATGTTAACGATGGTCACCTCTGAACAGTAAAAATAAAAGTAATTTTTTCCCTTTTTATAAAAAAAAAGAAAAATACTCAAAATAGAGAACTGAGATTATGGAAGGGAGGAAATGATGAAAAATAATAAAAAATAAATGGATTGAAAAGACTATCTGGGGCTAAGTGTCTTAAAATTCACAATGAAAAAACATTTGAAAAGAATACCTAGACGTATTTGAGTATAATTTTAGGACCCGAAGATGAAAGTTTGAAGAGACAGAAAATGAGTTAGCTACAAAAGGATTTCTGTCTGTTCCTTCATCATATCAAGCTCTTTCCAGCTCCTCAGAGTTTTTGTGCTCACTGCTTCTTCTGCTTGAATTTATCTTACTTTATCTCCTCACATGACTGCTTCATTCTCATATTTTAGGTTTCAGAATATATTCTTTCTCAGAGGGGCCTTCCTCTCACCCCACTAATTAAATAGGTTGCCTACTATTCTCTGTTATAGGCACCCTATTTATTTCCTTCTAATACTTATGAATGAAAATTGTAATTGTTAAAAAAAAAAACAGAACAAAACCACAAGATCATAGATACAGAGAACAGATTGGCAGTTGCCAGAGGTCGGGGGTTAGGAGGTGGGTGAAATGGGTGAAGGAGATCAAAAGGCACAAACTTCCAGTTACAAGATAAAGAAGTCATGGGAATGTAATGTACAGCATGGTGACTGTGGTTAATGACGCTGTATTGCATATTTGAAAGTTGCTAAGAAAGTAGGTCTTCAAGTTCTCATCACAAGAAAAAAAATTTGTGACTATGTATAGTCACAGATGTTATCTAGATTTATTGTGGTGATTATTTTGCAACATATACAAACATTGAATTGTTGTACACCTAAATGTTGTACACCTAAAAATAATATAATGTTATATGTCAGTTACACCTCAATAAAAAAAGAAGAAGGAAATCTGGAAACAAAACAGGGAGAATGCCATATGATGATGGAGGCAGAGACTGGAGTGATGCAGCTGCAAGCCGAAAAACGCTAATTATCGCCAGCCACCGCTGGAAAGTAGGAGGGAGGAGGCATGGAACAGATTCCCCCTCAGAGCCTCCAAAAGGAACCAGCCTGCCCACACCTTGCTTTTGGACTTCCAGCCTCCAGAACTGTCACAGGATAATTTCAGTTGCAAAAAAAAAGGTCAATTCCTCGAGTAAGCCTTTGCCAACCCCCAGATGAGCTCACGTTGCCCTGTTCTTAGCTCTGATAACTATTAAATAATTGTCTACTTATTTTATTAATATCTGTAATCTGCATGAGGACAGGGGGCTAGTCTTTTTTTGCTCATCATCTCTTAACACAGTGCTGACCACCCAGTAGGAACTCAATAGTATTTTGTGAAATGATTCAAATAAAACCATCAATCACCAATTCTAAATGAAATCCCCCTAGCACAGTACTTCTCAGCCCCAACTGCACATTCGAATCACCTGTGAAGGTTTTTTTTTTTAACAATACCAATGTCCATCTCTACCATAAACCATTTTATTTTTTTAAAAAAGACTAATTTTTTAGAGCAGTTTTAGGTTCACAGCAAAAATAACGGGAAGGTATAGAGATTTCCCATATACTATTTCACTTACATATAAGGCATATGTAAATGTATATATAATATACATAAGCATCGTAATTGAATATACTGTTGCTATTGTTATTTTGAACAAACTATCTGTTAGGTCGATTAAGAATAGGAAAAATCACAGTATTTATTTTACTTTCAGTTAATTCTTCTTTGATGCTGTTCTTTTCTTAATGTAGATCAAAGTTTCTGACCTATATTGTTATCATTCTCATTAAAGAAGTTTTTTTACACATTTCTTGCAAGGCAGGTCTACTGGCAACAAATTCCCTCAGTTTTTGTTTGTCTGATAAAGACTTTATTTCTCCTTCACTTTCAAATTATACTTTTACAGAGTACGGAATTCTAGGTTGGTGGTTTTTCCTCTCAACACTTTATTAAATATTTCACTCCACTCTCTTCTTGCTTGCATGGTTTCTCAAGAGAAGTTGGATGTAATTCTTATCTTTGTTCCTCTATAGGTAAGAGGTTTTTTCCCTCTGCTTCTTTCAGGGTTTTTTCTTTATCTTTGATTTTCTGTAATTTGAAAATGATATGCTTAGGTGTAGTGGGGGTTTTTGTTTTGTTTTGTTTGGGGCATTTATCCTGCTTGGTTAAATCTGAGCTTCCTGGATCTGTGGTTTGGTGTCTGACATTAATTTGGGGAAATTCTCAGCCATTATTCTTTCAGATATTTCTTCTGCCCCTTTCTCTCTTTCTTTTCCTTCTGGTATCCCCATTACGTGTATGTTACACCTTTTGTAGTTGCCCCACAGTCCTTGGATATTCTGTTCTGTTTTTTTCAGTCTTTATTTTGTTTGCTTTTCAGTTTGGAAGGTTTCTATTGAGATATCCTCAAGTTCAAAGATTCTTTCCTCAGCCATGTCCAGTCTATTAGTAAGCCCATCAAAGGCATTCTTCATTTCTATTATAGTAGGTTTTTTTTTTATCTCTAGCATTCTTTTTAGTTCTTTCTTGGGATTTCCCTCTCTCTGCTTACATTGCCCATCTGTTCTTGCATGCTGTCTACTTTATCCATTAGAGCCCTTAGCATATTAATCATAGTTGTTTTAAATTCCTGGTTTGATAATTCCAACATCCCTGCCATGTCTGGTTCTGATACTTGCTCTCTCTTCAAATTTTGCCTTTTGGTATACCTTGTAATTTTTTTCTTGGTAGCTGGATATGATGTACTGGATAAAAGGAACTGCTACAAATAGGCCTTTAGAAATGTGAACGGTGTGGGGAGAGCGGAAGCATGCTATAGCCCTGTGATTAGGTCTCAATCTTTTACGGAGCCTATGCCTCTGGACTGTGAACTTAACAAGTATCTTTCATTTTTTTCCTCCCTCTTTACATGAGAGAGCATAGTTAGAGTGGGCCGGAGCTGGGTATTTCTGTTCTCCTACATGGATGGCTAAAGCTCACTAGAGTTGGATATTTCTCTTCTTCCAGGTCAGTTAGGCTCTGATAAGATGCTGGCACATTAGGCTCTGCTTACCTAGTTTTCCCTGAGGGAGGGTGTTAAGAAGAACACAGCACTCTGGCATATTTCAAATTGTTCCTCTTCCCCTCTCCTTGCAGGAAGCATGAGAGGATTTTTCTCCGATACTTACTGTGGGAATGTGGTAGAGTTCCTGGAGGTAAATCTTATAATATTGTGGAGGCCCCTGTGAGTGGGTCCAGCTGGAGTTTTTAACTCTCAGAGTTGTCCCCACTGAGCCTCCAGCAGTTCATCGATTATAATTCAGGGTTCCCCACCCAGCATGGTTCCCGCAGCAGATTCTGCTCCTGAGTCTCTGCTCCATTAAATTATTATTCTCTGTATTTGTCTGTCAGTCTCTCCAATCTTGGGGGCAGCATTTTACCCTGTGTCCCCACCTCTCTCAGGGATCCTGGAAGAGTTGTTGGTTTTTCAGTCTGTTCAGCTTTTTACTTGTTGTTAGGGCAGAGTGGTGGCTTCCAAGCTCCTTACATGCAGAACTGGAAACCGAAGTCCCAGAGACCTTTTAAATCAGAATCTCAGGGTGATTCTGAACATGTAGTGAGGGTTAAGAAACTGATGGCCAGAGCCAGTAACCTCTCCAACAGGGAAGGTCATTGGCCACCAGGTGGCACCCACACAACACCAATGGCTCCAGAAACATACAGCCGCTGCTGAGGACTCTCCCTGCTTCCTAAGGTCATCCCTTCAGCAGAAAGTTTAGACACCAAAGTCTGGTTTTCATGTTTTGCTCTTGTAGGATACACGCACGCATGCACACACACACACATTAGTGCTTTGAATAGCAAATGCATCAAAGATCATGATGGTTATATGAATAGTGATTCAAAAATAAAAAATAAAGAATAGCTCTCACTCTCCAAATAAGATTTGCCTCATTCCAGGATATCTAAATAGAGCTTCTCTGCTTGCCATTTCTGTTAGAGCTTACCATCTGCAGCTAGGCTGAGGATGGGTCTTGGGCTGAAACTGCTTTGTATTATAAAAAAATCGGAAGTGAACAGTGGAGGCAGGGTGTCCCTTGTGGCTGCCCACCCCAGGTGAGGCAACACTGAGGTTTGAATCCTCTACTGCAGAACGTTGAACGGACTCTGTGGGCTGCACTGTTTCGTTTTAACTTATGGATGGTGGGAAAGTCTTGGTTGGTAGGGGTTGCTACTTGGTTAGTAGTATGGAAAGACATAATGTGCATGTATAGACCTCCAATGACCATCTGCAAAATATACATCCTTCACATCACACATGGAACATTTGCAAAATTTGACCGTACACTAGGCCATAAATCAGATCCCAGCAATTTCAGAGGATCAGCTATAATGCAATTAAGATAGAAATCAATAATAGAAACATAATGGAAAATCCATTCTTCCCAGTGACGTGTTGAGAGACGAAGCATAGCTGGTGACTTCAGAGATGTCAAAGCTGTAACTTCTACTCAATGGATCATATTGAGGTGTCGCTGGGTTTCTGTCTGCTTAGAAAAGTCCCAGAATTCTCAAGTATTCCTTAATCCAAATCAATAAGAAAAGGAAAACCCAGTAGAGAAGTGAGCAAAGTTTTGAGGAAGCGCTTCTCACAAAGAGAGATCCAAAATGTCAATAAGCATATCAAAAGGTGTTCACCATCAGGAAAAGGGAAAGTAAAACCACAGTGAGATACCACAAAACACTGGTCAGGCTGGCAAAAATTTTAATGTCTGTCAATGCCAACTGGAGTAATCTCAGACTCTGCTGGTGGGAAGGAGAACTGGCACGACCACTTCAAAATCCAGCCAGCACTTCGAGTAAATTTGAAGACACCCCTAAGCAACGACTCAGCTGTTCCACTCCTAGAGCAACTCATGCCCTTGTGCCCAGAGACACGTACAAGGATGTTCTCAGCAGCATTGTTCACAAGCGCCCTGTACTGGAAACAGCCCAAATGTCCATAACTAGTAGAATGGCTAACAAATTGTAGTGCGACACATGACAAATGCTATGCTGCCTTCAAATCTGTGACTGCCTCTCACAAACTCAAAATGAGTTCAATTTACTTTTCTCTAACTCTGTCTTGAACCCAATGTGCACACAGAAAAGTACACAAATTATTGTACAGCTCACTGGATTTTCAAAAAGGGAACATACCCACATAACCAGCGTCCACAAATCTATTTTATTTTTGAAAAAGAACTATATTACTCCACTTGATGATAAATTTCTTTAGGGCAGGGACAACATGTCTTTTATTGTTTGTGTCCTTTTCACAATGTTTTGCCAGAGGGTAAGCTCCATAGAGTTTGTCAAATGACATACAGAGCTCTTTGATTGGTTCCACCAAATCAAAAAGACAACATTGGGCACAGGGGACTTAAGTATGTCTGCATTTCATTTTCCTTATCTGTTTAAGAACAATCCTTAAATTTTCATTATCTTTTTACTTTGCTAATACCTTTCACACCCTCTATCTCATTTTACCCTTGTGACAGTCCTGGAGGTAGACCAAGCAGGTATTACTTATCCCTCAGAGTTGTGGAAATAGAGTCTCGAAAAAGCTAAAAGTCTTGGCCAGTCAGCTGGATACTAGATGGGCCAAGATGAAGATGCCCAGGTCTCCTCTGCCTTAATGCAGCATTCTTTCTCCCACAGGACACCAAACAGGTCCAGTGGACTCGTCAGCCTCCCACTCATCAGCCTCCCAGGGGCTTCTTCCAGCTCCAATGTCCCATAATGCTTTGGGGTCACAGACTCCAAAAAGGAGTTGAAGATGACCCATTAGGGACTAGAGGGAAGCCAATGCAGCAGGGACTATACCAAACAGTCCTTGATTAAATGTTCACTCGTGGGCTTGGGAAAACTTCCCAGCACCCTCCTTTTTAGTGTCAGCGTGCTGAATTTTTCTGAAGAAAAATTTTTTTTCTTTCTGCTTTTTCTCCCCAAATCCCCCCAGTATATAGTTGTATATTTTAGTTGTGGGTCCTTCTAGTTGTAGCACGTGGGACGCCGCCTCATTGTGGCCTTATGAGCAGTGCCATGTCTGCACCCAGGATCCGAATCAGAGAAACGCTGGGCCACCGTAGTGGAGCTCGCGAACTTGAACACTCGGCCACGGGGCCGGCCCCTGAAGAAAATTTTTTGACATTTTAGTTTTTGAGTAAAAATTGATGAATAGGATGTAGTTTGTAGTAAGTAAATTATACCTCAATAAAGTTGATTTTTAAAAAATGACAGAAACCGCTGGTGGTCCCTTGAGTGATTAACGCAGTCTGGAGCCTTCTCACCGGTTCAGCAGTGGCCACGTGATGGCAAACTTGAACTCCAGGGCAAGATCTGTGTCCCAAGAACGCGATTCCTGTGGGACACAAGGAAATACCTGAACAAACGGAAATTTACCACACGCAGGATCAACCAATATGTCAAAGATGTCAGTTTTCCTTAGGTTAATAGGTGCTTTTTTTTTTTGTCTGTATATGTGTATCTAGACTGGCTGGTTCTAATTTTTTTAACAGTAAGACAACAAACAAGCAGTAATATTCAGAAGAATTCTGATAAAAATAATGAGGGGCCAACAGCCCTATCAGATATTAAAACATAAAACTATAATAATAAAAATGTGGTACTGAGATCAGTGGAAAATAATAGAAGATTCAGAAGTCTAAATGCATCCAAAAATGTGGTGACTAAGGTGGTAGTTCTAATCAGTGGGGAAAAGATGGGTTATTTAATAAACGATATTGCAACATCTGGGTAGCCATCTGGGAAAAATAAAGTTAACAGCCATGTCTTACAACTTACATAAGGACAAATGACAAGCGGAGCAAAATTTATGTGTAAAAACCACAAGAAACCACGAAAGTAGTAGAATAAATAAGGGACAAAAAATTTCAGTATAAGAAGTGAGAAATCCCTTTCTATGACAAAAATCCAGAAGCCATGCAAAAAGGGGGGAAAATATGTATACACATACACATACATATATATGATAAATTTGACCACACACACAAAACACCATGAGAAAAGTCAAAAGACAAATGCCAGAAATACTCATAGTGCATCCAAAAGGGACATACAAATCACTAAGAAGACAAATAACTCGATAGAAAAATGGGTAAAGGATTTGATCAGATGGTTCACAGAAAAGAAATAAAAATACATCTTAGACATATGAAAACATGCTCAACTTCACTCTTATTAAGGAAAAATAAATTAAAACCCCACCAGCATATGATTTTTAACATAGTAGACTGGCAAAAATCAAAGATTGACAACACACTAGGATGGCAAAGATTCAAGAAAACACAATCCTCATAAAACTGAAAATTGGTACAACATTTGTGATGGATAATTTGGCAGTATCCATCAAAACCATGAATATATATACCTTTTGACCTAGGATTTTCCTCTTAGAATTAATCCTACAGATATTTTCACACGTGGAAATTACACTGTACCAGGTTATTCTATGCAACATTGTTTGTAATGTCAAAAGATTGGAAACCATCTAAATATCCATCAATAGGAGACTGGTTAAATAAGTTATGCCACATGCATACAGTAGAAAACCATGTGATTGATTAAAGTAACAACAAAGCTCTTAATGTAGTAATGTGAAAACAGTCTCCAAGATAAATTAAGTGAAAAAAGTATAAGACCATGTATATAGTATTCTACCATTGGTGTGCAAAAGATAGAAAAAGGCGTATATGTTTGTTGAGATACACATACACATATGAATATGAAACCTCTGAGATAGTCACAAGGATCTGACAATAACAGTTGCCTCTGGGGAGAAGGACTGAGCGAGGGATGGAAGGGGAGAGTTTTCACTGTATATAACCTTTTATTGCCTTCAAATTCTGGAATATGTCATTGTTTTGCCTATTCATAAACATTTAAATATATAAAAATAAACAGAAATCAAAGAGAACACGGGAGGTCAGTGGACAGAGTTGAATCTAACAAAGGGCCCAACCAGTAGCCCCCACACTGGACTGAGACCACCTTGGGGTGAAGAGATTGAGACTTGGCGACAGATCAGAGACGATACCCTGCCAGGCTCAGGTTGGAGGGGGCTCTCCCAGTGAGTGCTTGAATATTCCTGATCTGCCACCAGACCCCGGGTTGGAGAAGCCACCACTTGCTGCCACTGCCACCCACAGAGCAGGAAGCTGTGGGCCTGGTCATCCCTCCACTCCAGCTGCTCTGGGCTTCTTCTGTGTAATAAATGCCTTTGAGGATGGCTCTGCATGGCAGGACTGCCCCGTTGGACTGTACTAGCCCCTGTTGTGTCCACTCACTACCTTCTTCTCCACTAAGGCCACCCCATGAGAATGGCCTGCTTCTACTCTCTTAGCCTCCTCCCAGCTGCACCCCTGAAATAGTCTCCAAGGGGCTAACAATTCAGGGGGCTGTGGCCCACCCAATTACAGAGCAGACTCCCAATGACCCAGTCTCAAGAGCTGTCTCATTTAGGACAGATGCAAAACTGCCTCAGTTTACCCTATACAAAAGACATAGCAAAATAGCACCGCCTCCCGGCATAGACCTGGCCTGACTCAACAGTCCAGGGGAGCTGCTGAGGAGCGTGTTCTTCATCACAAACTAAGCAAGACAGTCCTCTGTAGATGCTGCTAACAGATCTCTGTCCTCAAATTTCACCTACTTCACTGCGCCCTAAATTCTCGTGGGTTTTTTTGTCTTTTTCTGTTGAGTTTCAGATACCCAGAATTCAGTTAGTGATAATACTTAGTTCCTATGACACCTATACCATCAGTCTATTCATGGTCCTCTTTTATTGTATTAACTCATTCCGTCATGTACAGTAGCAGCTGGAACTGCAACAGTAATTCACAGCTGCCTGTGTGCTCCTCTCCTAGTCGCCCCTTACCCACCCCCCCAGGTAACCACTATCCTCAACTGTGTGTTTATCATCCCTTTGCCTTTTAATATTCTATCACATAAATATGTATGCGTATACAATATACACTTTTTAGAGAGAAAATTAATTTTTATTTAGTTGTTAACCACAGTGAAATTAAATAGATGGGAATTTATCTGGGGGTATACCTTGAACGCAAAAGAACTAAATTACTATACATTCAAGGTGATCTCTTTTTCTTGTTTCAACACAAAAATAAAATTTGTTACGAGCACTAAATCAAAATTATGAGGGATCTGATCTCTCTTTGCTACCTTGATACACCTCTCTGTGCTTGCTCTTTTCCATACCCTCCATCCCCATACTCTTTCAAGAAATTCAAAATCCTGTTCATTTAGGCTCCCATTAAACACATCCTTAACAAGGAAATCTGATATCGATCCTTTTTGTAAATTTAATTTGTGGGCTACCTCTCTCAAGATTATTTGCGTTTAGATATCTCCATTTTAGAAATGAAAGAGATTCGTGTTGTCTTAAAAGAATTTCATTCTGACAAGGAGATAAGGGGAGTATTTTAAGAGAATCGAAATTTCCCTTCCGCAGGAATATGACTCATACAAAGCACAACACAGGGAAACTAGTAGAATCTCATCAACTAGGAATTTTGCTTCAAGAGATCTCTTAGGGCTGCTTAGGCCACATTACAACTCTACCTCAAGAAAAAAAAGAACATATTTTTTTTTAAACCTCAACTACACAAAACTGAGGTAACTCCTCTCAATTCATGGTACACTCTTCACATTGTTCCGGCAAAGCCCCTGTTCTGTTTCATTTTTTCCCTTCTTCCTTCAGCTCCTCTTCAGTCCCCTTCCCCCTATACAATCCCTTCTAATAAGTCTTTAAGTTGGCCTATCCCCCCACCCAGCTTTATTGAGATATAATCGACATACAACATTTGGAAGTTTGAGGTGTTGATTCGATACACTTATAAATTGTGAAATGATTGCCACAGTAGTGTTAGCTAACACCTCCATCGCATCACATAATTACCATTTCTTTTTTTGTGGTGAGAACATTTAAGATCTACTCTCTTAGCAACTTTCAAGTATATAATACAGTATTGTTAACTATCAACATGCTGTACATTAGATCCCCAGAATTTATTCCTCTTATAACTGGAAGTTTGTACCCTTTCACCAACATCTCCCATTTCCCCCAGTCTTTAGCCCCTGGCAACCACCATTCCACTCTGTTACTTTGAGTTCAGCTTTTTTAGATTCCACATATAAGTGATATCATGCAGTATTTGTCTTTCTCTTTCTGACTTATTCCACCCCTGGATCATGGCGTAGGATCCTTTTAGTGTGCTGTTCCATTTGGTTTGCTAATATTTTGTTGAGAATTTTTGCATCTATATTCATCAAAGATAGTGACCTATAGTTGTCTTTTCTTGTAGTGTCCTTGTTTGGCTTTGGTATCAGGGTAATGCTGCCTTGATAAAATAAGTTTGGGAGTATTCTCACCTTTTCTGGTTTTGGAAGAGTTTGAGAAGGATTGGTGTAAATTTTTCTTTAAAGTTTTGGTAGAATTCACCAAACCAGGGAAACCATCTGGTCCTGGGCTTTTTTTGCTGGGAAATTTTTAGTTACTGGTTCAATCTCCTAAATTCTTATTGGTCTATTCAGATTTTCTATTTCTTCATGATTTAGTTTTTATAGATTCTATGCTTCCTGGAATTTATCCATTTCTTCCAGGTTTTCCAATCTATTGGTGTATGGCTGTTCCTAGTGTTCTCTTATAATCCTTTATATTTCTGTAGTATCAGTTGTAATTTCTCCTCTTTCATTTCTGAGTTTATTTATTTGAGTCATCTCTCTTTTTTTATAGTTGGTCTAGCTAAAGTTTTGTCAATTTTCTTTGTTTTCAAGAAACCAACTCTTAGTTTTATTGATCTTTTCCATTGTTTTTCTGGTCTCCATTTCATTCATTTCTGCTCTGATCTTTGTTATTTCCTTCCTTCTGCTATCTTTGGGCTTAGTTTGTTCTTTTCCTAGTTCCTTGAGGTATAAAGTTAAGTTCTTTATTTGAGTTCTTTCTTTTTTCTTGATATAGGCGTTTATTGCACTTAACTTCCCTCTTAGAACTGCTTTTACTGCATCTCATAGGTTTGGGCATGTTGCTTCCATTTTTGTTTGTTTCAAGATATTTTTGATTTCCCTTTTGATTTTTTCTTTTATCCATTGGCTTTTCAGGAATGTGTTGCCTAATTTCCACATATTTGTGAATTTTCCTGCTTTCCTCCTCTTACTGACTTCTAGTTTCACAGGATCATGATAAGAAGAGATACTTGGGATGATTTTAACTTCTTAAATTTGCTCAACTTGTTTTGTGACCAACCTTGATCTATCCTGGAGCATGTTCCATGTGTGCTTAAGAACGTGTATTCTGCTGCTGTTAAATGGAATGTTCTGGGTATGTCCATTAGGACCCTTCTCTTTATTTTTTCTGAAGCTACTGTAGGTTTTTGTTTGTGGTCACCACGAGCCTTACATAAAACATCTCGTAGATAGAACAGTCTACACTGATAACAGTTTAACATCTATCACATACAAAAGTTCTATCCTTTTACTTCTACTCTTTTTTGTTATTGATGTTACAATTTACCTCTTTTGCACTGTGTATTCATTAGCAAATTATTATGGCTATAATTATTTTAAATACTCTTGTCCATTAACCTTTATACTAGAGTTAGTTAAGTGGTCAACACACCACCATGTTATAGTGTTAGAGTATTCTGAATTTGTCTATATACTCCCCTTTTCCAGTGTTGTATATTTCCCTATGTTTTCATGTTACTAATTATCATCCTTTTGTTTCAGCTTGAAGAATTCCTTTCAGCGTTTTCTTGTAAGGCAGGTCTAATGGTGATGAGTTCCCTCAGTTTTCGTTTGTTCTGGGAAAGTCATCATCTTTCTTTCATTTCTGAAGGAGAACTTTGCTGGATAGAGTATTGTTAGTTGTTAGTTTTTTTCTTTCAGCACTTTGAGTATTTTATCTCACTCTCTCCTGGGCTGTAAGGTTTCTGCTGAGAAATCCACACATAGCCTTATGGGGTTTCCCTCGTAGGTTACAAGACTCTTCTCTCTTGCTTCTTTTAAGATTCTCTCTTTGTCTTTGATTTTTAACAGTTTTATTATAATTTGTCATGGAGAGGATCTCTTTAAGTTGAGGTTTTTTGGTGACCCATGAGCCTCATGAACTTGGATATTCAAAGCTATTCCCAGATTTGGGAAGTTCTCAGCCATTATTTCTTTAAATAAGCTTTATTCCCGCCCCTCTTCTGGAACTCCAATAATTGCAAATTATTTCTTTTGATGGGGTCCATAGGTCACGTAGGCTTTCTTCACTTTTTCCTTTTTTCTTCTATGACTGGGTAATCTCCAAGTTCCCATCTTCGAACTCACAGATTCTTTCTTCCAAATAATACGTCCTCCTGTTTATAGTCTCTATCGCATTTTAATTTCACTCATTGTATTCTTCAGCTACATAATTTCTGTTTGGCTCTTTTTATTATTTCTATCTTTTTGTTAAATTTCTCATTTGTCTCATATATTGTTTTCCTGATTTCATTTACTTGTCTTTCTTTGTTTTCTTGTAACTCATTGTTTCCTTAAAAACAATTATTTTGAATTCTTTATCAGGTAAATCATGGATCTCTATGTCTTTGGGATTGGTTTAGAAGATTATTGTGATCCTTTGGTGGTGTCATGTCTTCCTGATTTTTCATATTCCTTGAGGTTTTGAATTGCTGTCTTCACATTTCCAGTTGCAGTCACCTCCTCCAGTCTTTACTGTGTTTGGGAGATAAATACCTTCCATCAGCCCTGCTAGGGATTCTGAGGCTTTCTCATAACTTCTATGGATACACCTGTCCCATGCTTCTTGCTCCCTCTAGTGGCAGAATTCTTAAGCTTGTATGCCGTCTCTCTATCCTGAAATGCACCAGGCTGTGTGTTGACAGCCTCCCTTTTGTTTTCCCAAAGGTGGTGCCAAAGCTCAAGTTTATGCTCTCTTCCTGACCTGTAGATTGGGCCTGGCTTTCTGAGTGCTCACTAGCCGTCTGCCAAAGCTTGCTGTCACCACCACCATCAAGAGCACACAGGGAGCTGGCCATGGGGATATGTGTGTGGGTGAGACAGCCAGAGCTCTGTAGGTGCCCATGGGCCAGTTGAGAGATCTGTGGGCAAGGTGTCCCCAGTGGCTCATGTGAAGGCTTCTCGATGGAGTCCGCAATGCAGTTAGTAGGATCCATGTCCCTTTAATGCCTCCAAGAGTCTTATCTGCCATTCTCTCAGCCTCTTCTTGGCCCCAAGTCATGTAACGCAAGATTCAGTACTCTGAATGCAATGAGAGAGCAATGAGCTTCTTTGGGGGTATCTCACACAGTTGGGGAAGCCAGGTGCTCATTCACATACTCTCACTTTCCCTCATGAGAGAAATTAGGGGCCAAGAAGATCTCTCTTGGCCCTAAGCTGTGCCACCTTGGGGCAAGGGTGATGCAGCTAAAGTCAAACTGTTCCTCTTGTCCTCTTCAGTGCATCCACACTCATATTTTTTTGCTCCAACAGTGTGCTGGAACTTCTCCACTAGAAATCTGTACTTCTACAAACGCTTTCTCATCGATGGGTGAGTATCTAAGACTGTTTTCCGAGGGCTCCTAAGCCATGGCTGAGTTTATGACCACTACAGGGCCCACAGCTGGGACTGAGGTCTGAATGCCCACTACCTGATGTGAGGGTGGGCGAGACTCCTCTCAGTTCCATTGGTGTATACTGCTGGGTCCCACAGCTCTCACAAAGGCACTTTTGTCTGTGGATGGTTGCCAAATTGTTGTTGCTGGGGGAGGGGACACAAACAAGGGACATCTTATTCAGCCATGATGCTTATGTCACTCCTTGAATCTTTTAAACAGACATCATACTAGTGTTGCAAAACTTATTTTCACTCCTTATTATGTTAATAAAATGTATCCATGTTGTTGATGTTACTGTGGTACATTTCATTTTCTCCACTTTTTGGTGTTTTTAAAATTATTGAGGATTCTAAGAGCTTTTGTTTATGAAAGTTATACTATTGATACTTACCATATTAGAAGTTAAATCTGAGAATTTAAAAATATTTATTAATTCACTTTAAAATAACATAACTTTTGCATATTAACATAAACAACATATTTTGTGAAAAATTACCATATTTTCAAAAACCCAAAAAAATTTTAGTGAGAAAACTAAATGATTAATTTTTAATTTTTACAAATCTTCTTAAGGTCTAGCCTAATAAAGACAGCCAGCTTCTGCATTTAATTTGTTGTGATATGGTAGAAGTATATGAAGATAATCTGATTTCATACAGATTTGTAATTGGAAAAGGGAAAAATATTTCAATGGCCTTTTCAGACCATTGTGGTTGGTTTTTTACGTCAGTTGCAATGTAGAATCTGAAATCATATCAATAAACTTTTAGTATGCTGTCACATTAAAATCCATTGGTCTGTCTTGCAGTGTGAATGGATTTTTACCCATGCCTGATTTTGTAACATAGTCATGTGCTGCATAATGACCTGTTGGTCAGTGACGGACCGCATATATGATGGTGATCCCATAAGATTAGTACCATACAGCCTAGGTGTATAGCAGACTATACATCTAAGTCTGTGTAAGTACACTCTGATCTTTGCACAATGATGAAATTGTCTAACAACGCATTTATCAGAACGTATCCCTGTCATTAAGTGACATATGACACTAGTACCCTCACCTCAACATACGACAGCCACATGTTATCTAGGAGAAGCCCAGGAAGCTGAGGGACAAGAGGTGGCTCCACAACCCAGAGCAGCTGACAACGGTGTCCTTGAGAGTTTCCTCTCTTCCACCTCCCGGCAATGCACTGGAGTTGACGGGCACTAAGTTACACGGATTTAGAGACTACATTGTCTCCTTTTAACTTAAGCAACCTCCCCCCAAAATGTTGTAACATTAGGCCTTCAAAGGGACCTTGCATAAAAAATAACACTAATAAAGCAAGCACAATTGAACTACAAAAAAAGGGGCAAACCTGAAGTATCTCCTGTCAATTTACAAGGCTAAAAAAAGCAACCATCAAATAATCAGGTCTGACAAGGAGTCAGGCAAAAAGGCTTGAATTTATCAAGAAGACTATTAAAGAAATATTATTTACACACACTATTGTTAACTATCAACGTCACCTCAAGTATATGCTAAACCTTAAGATATTAGCTATGACAGTAAAAGGCAAGACATCTAAGTAGCTCCTACTTTATTCCCAAGAAGACTTCCTAGTTAAAAAACGCATTATAAATAGTGAGGGAGGATTAATGCTGAGATGTTCTGAGTATCTTGCATGTGATTCATCAATAACATACAAAAGAAAGGCTGTACTCAACTCTCAAAATTTGGTGCCAATATTATATATCCAATAATATACTTAGTGCACCCTTTTAGCACATAATTTATAATTAAGTGTATAGTTCAACGACAGATCATTAGGAGAATGTGACAATGGTGAGGATTATATTCTCATTGTTTCAAAGAGCGATCAGAAATTATCAGAATTATTTTAAATGCTCCTTTTACAAAGGAGAAACAGAAATTCATTCTGTCACATTTTTTAGGATCCAAATCCAGGAAACAAACTTATCTGATAGGTAAATGACATACTTAGGAACAGCTTAAACCTCAGAGTCAAAAAATACCTTTTGTATTTGGCCTGAATAAAATACTTTGTTGTTCATTGAGTTGATCAGCTCACAGTTTAATAACTATTGCCCACTCCTTCTTTTCAGCCTGCCAGGGCAGGAACGATTGCTCTCTCCTTGTGTGCTCACAGCACTTCGTACATAAATGTAGCATGGCACTGTCCACAAAGAGCCATAGTCACACTCCTATTACTATGCAACGGACTAGATGGAATTCTTCAAAAGCTGAAACCACTTTTCATTTTTGTCCTGCATCTCCCAGAGTGACTGACATATGGTAGACATCAGTAATTATCTATAAAATTACTGTATTTTACTGAAATATCTGTACTGTTTCTGAACTTCTTTGGATTTTGGATGCTACATATTCCATATTTGAGTGGAGGTGTTCCAACCCGTCTACACAGTAACCTGTAAGACTGAGTTTTAAGTGGAGCCCAGAGCAAGAGCAGGTTCTATAGCGGGTCCAGGCCTGTGACCCAACAGCTCCAATGGTTCTCGAAGTTTTGTGGTAAATAAGAAGGGTGTATGGAACAGGAAAATCCCAGTAAGAGAATCAGAGCATAGTGCCACAGGGTTGATAGGGTTCTGAAGCAAACTTGTGCCTTCCTAAGCTGATAACTATTCCTTTGAGAAGAAGACCTGGCATGCCTCAAGGACTTCATAGCTTCTGACCACTTGACTGTGTGTTTGGTCTCCCAGGAAGCCAACTCTGAGGTGGAGATTGGTGCACAGGAGGCATGTTGGGGACTGCACGTGGGAGCAACAACTGTAAAAGAGAGAGAGAGACAGGACTGGGCAGAGGGAGAAGCTGAACTGTGATGCTGTTGCAACAGACGCCTCAGCTGATCACACAGGGAGCTCTGGAGTTGGGCTGTCCCTATAGAATTGTCCTGTTGAAGAGGAAAGGCTGCCAGGTCTTGCCACATCAGCCGGGTATTGGATGTGGGCTTCCCCCAGAGAGAGGGCCTTGAGCAAAGCTGCTCCTATGGGCTTCGGGAAATTTCCAGAGTGGGCTCAATTGTGATTGTGTTCCTGGCTGCTAGGGTAATGAGTGGCTCAGACTTGGATCGGGGGATATGGGTAGGGTGCCACAGTATCCACTATATCACAGACTCTGAGTGACTGTGTGGCTTGAGCTTCTCATCGTGAGTTGAGTGCTCTCTGATCCACTAAGCCATAAGGGTTGGTGTATGCAGAAACAATCTCTGATCAAATGGAAGTGGTATGTATGAGATCAGGTTTAAGTAGATCTGGAAGGCACAAGCAAGTTACATCTACCACCTTCTGCAGCAGTGCTGGTCCTTCCTCAGTTCACACCTGTGCCCTTATGAGGACTTCCTGTTGCCCAGTTTATAGAGAAAGAAATAACTTGGGCCTGGATTATAGATGCTCTACCCAGAAGGGCATGCTGCCATATTACAGCCCTAGTTAGGCATGGCCTTGAAGGACTGTGGTGAAGGGAATTCCAACCAGTAGACAGAACTTGGAGCAATTTGTCTGGTTGTCCACTATACATGGAAGGAGAATGACCTGAGAAATGGATCTACGCTGAGTTTTTGGCAGTGGCTAACAGTTTAGCTGCTTTGTTCGGGACATGGAAAGAAAATGATTGTCAGATTGGTGACAAGAAAGTCTGGGAAAGGAATGGAATGTGGGGATATTTGTGTCCCTTGTGAACGCTCACTAGAAGGCATCCATTGCAGAAGAGGCTCTTAAAATTAAGGTGGCCACATCAACCAAGTGCAATTATGAATCTACATTGGATCAGCTAACAGCAGAAAGCAAGGCTGAGCACCATTTCCTAGGAGGACCAGTCAACTACCAATTAGCAACTTTGTTACATTGGGCTCACCAATTCGTCCTAAATGGGATAAACACCTATTTTGGTGTATTGGTTTGTCTTCCCTGACCGCCATGCTTTTGCCAGCATGCCGTCTATGGCATTAGAGAAAATTTTATATATCATCATTAAATCCCATACATTTATTTTTTGCCAAAGCACTCACTTCATAGCACTAAAAATGCATCAGTGGGCTCCTGACTATGAGATTCACTAGTCTTAATTACAAAACCCATCACCCAGAAGCAGATGCCCTGATAGAACAGAGAATGACCTGCTAAAGACTTTTCATGGTGTCTACTAGGAAACAACACCAGCAAGGTTGAAGTGCCACCCTAAAGGGTCTGGAAAAGGGGTGGTGAAAGGAGGAAAGGAAAGGATACAAGGGGCCCTCCTACTTATAATGTCTCCCCAGACACACGCTCTACCAGGAGACCTGGGGCAGGCAAATGTACACACCACTGTTACAGTGTGAAGCAAGACCACATTTACTGCCAGAAATGAAGTATATATGGATGGAAATCCATCTGCACCCAATCTCAAAGCAAATATGCTGAAGAAGGATTTTTTGAATAACTAATAGCTGTGTTGATGGATGATACTGAGCATGACTTTTTTCTATCTCCCTGAACCCTTGTGGTAAGATACGCAAGATTAAAAGCAAGGAAAGATGTCTTTTTCTTGACTTTAAAATGCTCAGGTATATGTTATATCTGTTCAACATAGAAAACAAATAATATTAAGAAACAAGTAGTAAACATTACTCATAATCCTGCTACCGAACCTGAAGTGAGTTCGCTCACCCGTTGCACAGCAAGCCAATTTCTGACACCGGGTGTGGTGGAAGAAAGTAGGAATTTTATTTTTGCACAGTGCTGAGCAAGGAGAGAGGGCAGCTAACGCTGAAATCCCAAACTCCTCGAAAAGCTAAAAGGAAGGGTTTTTATTTGGGGCTTTAGGTAGGGGAGGGGGAGCATATGGCCTTGCTGGTCGGAGCTTTCCCACCAGCCTGTCTTTGGCCTTGAGACTACTTGCAGACAGGAGGGAGCTCATGACCTTGCTGATCAGCAGCTTTCCTACCAGTCTGTATCTCTTTGTGGGGAGGAGATAGTCCAGGTGCTTGTCCTTGACGGTGTTTGTCTCCATGGAGGATAATGGATTCTGGAGCCAGGAAGCCAGAGAGTAAGCAGGGAATGAGTGTTTTGGTTTTAACCCCATATATGCTGGGTTTAATATGGGGAAACTGATATCAGGGTTGATATCAATCCCATTCCATAAAATAATTAACTACAACTAAAAGTTTTATATATGAATACACACACACATATATATGCACACACAAGTAGATATCATAATATAATATATTTACACTGTGGAAAAATTAGAAATGATAAATAACTGTATCAAAAAATTAAAGTCACCTCTATAGCCTCGGGGAGATTTTTTTAATACCTACATTTGCATATCTTATTTTTTAACCAAAAATAGAATCATGCTGTGTACATTGTTCTAGAACTCTCCTTTAAAAATGTTATCATTAATCATCATTATTACCATCATAAGCATTATTATTTATGAGAACATTTACTTTTAAGGAGGTATCATTATCCCTATTTTACAGATAAAGAAATCAGGGATAACAGATGTTAAGTAAGTTGTGACCTAGAGCAATTTTAACCAAGTCTTAAATAATCCAAACCCATGCACTTAATGTGTATCAATAAATGCTCACTTAGAATATTGGTTTAAAATTAATTGTTACAATTATTAAAATTACAAATACAAAATCCTGGTTCGATTTACAATAGTAATTATTCTGTATTTTCCTTATAAATGTAGAAAGTTTTAATAATGGTTAATAAGAAACTTGTTTTAATTTTGATCCTATTTACAAATTTAATTAAATGCTTTAGTTATTTCAAATTGAGTTTTGAAATTTAATATAGTCAATTTCCTTTTTAAGTATTTCAATACCTGATTTACAGAGAGATCTTTCCAAAGCATTTAAGTAATACTTGTAAATTCAGTAAGTTAAATATAAATGTGATGAGTCTCAAATGCCTTTAATTGTTCTCGTACTGTTTATAAAATAAGTAAGATTTAAACATTAAGTCACAAGTTTAAACCAATTATTCAGTTACACATTATAAGTTAGAATTGCAAACCTAGCTGAGTTCTATTAAACATTACAAACACCCAGAGTACCAAACAGAAACAAATTCAGTAGGACTTAATTATTAATACTGCTTGTTTGATTTACTTCTTCATCTTTATAGTTAATTCTAAGTCTCCTTGAATCAAAACATACTTATCCAATTCCAGTTCAGGTAATGGAGGGGTAACCTTTGACAAGAGTTTTTCACATTGAGGTATATGGGGTTGCTATTCTGGTTCAAAACTGCTTTGGCTTGAACTAAAGAAGCCTGACTTATGGCCTATCAAACATGCATTTTACATCTATTTTAACCATTAAAATAAAGAGGGGCCGGCCCCGTGGCCGAGTGGTTAAGTTCGCACGTTCCACTTCCTCAGCCCAAGGTTCTGCCAGTACGGATCCTGGGCGCAGACACGGCACCGCTCATCAGGCCAAGCTGAGGCAGCGTCCCACATGCCACAACTAGAAGCACCCACAAGTAAAATAAACAAGTATGTACTGGGGGAATTTGGGAAGAAAAGCAGAAAAAAAAAAAGAATGCATTAAATATTATCTCAAAGTAAAAGAATGCACTCTTAAGATAAGAATGCATGCTTTCCCTTCCTACAACGCAAGTAGCAAGCATGGATAATGCCCTGTTGGCAATGCCTGTATTTGTACTCCTAAAGCTAAGTTCTCTTTCCTGGACATCAGTGTCATGTTGACCTGCTAATTTGCAACTGAATACCTCTCTGAAGATTTGATGAATACATATCATGGGCATGTTTAATGTATGTTCTTTTTTCTAAAAATGTGTAAGACTGTACTGAAAACCATGCTTCTCCAGAATGCTTTCTTCCTTTGTGGAGACTGCCTTCCTGGGTTATAATCTTCAATTGGGCTCAAGTAAAACTCACCTTATCTCTCTTATCTATAGAATGGTAATTATTTTGCATGGACACCTGTATTAGATTAACTCTCTTGCCAATAACAATTATAAATCAATTTTTCATTCAATCAATCAAACAACAATTATAAAATATTAAAAAACTGTAAAGACACTAGAGAGCAACCCAAAGTAGGGGGAAATGGGAAAGATATTACCCTTGAAGAAGGGAAGCTCACTGGGTGAGGTCCACATTTAACCAGCTTTTCCCTGAGGGCGCTTCATAGTTCACTGCAGTGCCTGGGGGAATAGAGCTCAAGCAGAGAGTAGCAGTTTTACTAGGCTGGTGAGACAGAATTCAGAGTTTTGGAAATGAATGAAAGGCACTGGAAATCAAGGGAGGGAATCTCAAAAAGGAAAAGGCCATGAAAGAAGGAGTTCCAAAGTTTTCATATAAGTTTCCCTTAAATCCTTGACTGATTTCTAAATTGTGTATGCATGGGACAGGACTCCAAGAAACCCAGCAAAAAGAAGGAGGCAAAGAAACTGAGATGAAAGTTTAGCAGCTGCCTAGTACTACTCAAGAGTTTTTACTTTAAGTTCAACCAAAACAGACTTTTGTAAACAGCTTGTGCTTTCTACTGATATTCCAGAAGGGCCACACCTCAGGGGTAAAGACCACATTTGAGGACCAAGGGCAAAACTGAATAAACCTACCCTAACAAAGGCTAAAACTAAGCCCCCAAGGGTCAAGGTGATCTGCCAGTAATTTAACTGGTGCCATAACAAATGCAATACTCTTTAGAGGACAATAACCTATGGAGTTTCCACAACATATTATTCACAATGACCAATGTACAATTTAAAAATTATTAGACATGCAAAGAAACAAAAAATGTCACCTGTAATTAAGAGATCAGTAGAAGCAGATCCAAAAGTGACTCCTATGTTGGAAATAGCTAAAAAGGACTTTAAAACAGGTATAATAAATATGATAGAGAATCAATAGGAAAATATGGACAAAATGGGTGAACAAACAGGGAATCTCAATGGAGAAATGGGAAAATTTCTTAAAGAACTACATAGAACTTCTAGAATTCTAAGAATTCTAGATGTATAACCTAGTTCTCATCATGAGAAATTATCATACAAACTCAACTTGATTGATATTCTACAAAATACTTGCCCTGTAATCTTTAAAAATGTCAAAGCCATGAAGGTCAAGGAAACATGAAAAACTGTTTTATAACACTCAGCATACAGATCCTGTATATTTTTGCTAGATTAATACTCATCATAGTTATTCATCAGCAAAATGTATATGGCCATAAAAACTATTTTCAAAATATAAATATATAGAAAAGTGTTCATGATATATTAATTTTTTTAAGGTAAGATATAAAACTCGACCATCATGGTGGAGTGAGTTCTCCGGCTGTCTCTCCCCTCTACCATACACTGAAAAAGACATTCACACTCCAACAGAGGATATCCACACAACATAAAAGATGTCTGAGAGACCCATGCAGCCACACGTCAGAGAGTGGAGAGGCTGGAGCCCCACTTGGAGGAGGTAGAACAGGGTAAGAGAAAACTTAGCTCCCTCCCCAAAAGACTGCGATCCGGGACTGTGTAGTGCCTCCAAGAGGGAAGGAAGTGGGGAGGGGACACTCATTTACAGGAACATCAAAGATCCCTGAGGTCCCTGAAGCCTTGGGGAAAGCCCCTACTGAAGTGAAAGCTAATGAGGGGGTTGACCTCATCAAGCCAACACCCCAGGAAAACAGATAGTGAGGGCAGAGTGAGAAAACCCAGAGAGCACGCAGAAGAAAGTGCTCCTCCCCCTGACCCACCCAGCACCAGCTCCAGTGCCTGGGATCGCGGCAGATTGCATAGGGCTCAGAATACACGGCTCTTTATGCTCACTCAGTGGCCAGAGGTGGTAACTGTGACCAAAAAATACTAGGATGCAAAAGGACAAAGCTGTGCCCTCTAGCAGTATAAAAAATTATATTAAATAGGGGCCAGCCTGGTGGCATAGTGGTTAAGCTGCACATTCCACTTCTCAGTGGCCCGGGGTTCACCGGTTCAGATCCCTGGCACAGACATGGCACTGCCTGGCAAAAGCCACGCTGTGGTAGGCATCCCACGTATAAACTAGAGGAAGATGGGCATGGATGTTAGCTCAGGGTCAGTCTTCCTCAACAAAGGAGGATTGGCAGTAGTTAGCACAGGGCTAATCTTCCTCAAAAAAAAAAAAAAACCCACAAAACAACAACAACAAAAAAAACCAAAAAAAATTATATTAAATCTCTAGACCAGACAGAGAATGACAAGTACCCAGAAATCAGTCCTGAAGGCACAGAAATATGTAATCTAAATGACAGGGAATTCAAAATACCTATCATCAAAAAATTCAATGAGTTAAAAGAGAATGTAGAGAAACAATTCAACGAGTTCAGGAGCTACTTCACAAAAGAGATTGAAACTATAAAGAAGAATCAATCAGAAATATTGGAGGTGAAAGACACAATTGATGAGATAAAACAAAATATGGATTCTCTGAACACTCAAGTGGACACCATAAAGGAGAGAATCAGCACAATCGAGGATAGACATATTGAAATGCTCCAGATAGAGGAGGACAGAGAACTAAGACTAAAAAGAAATGAAGAAAGTCTCTGAGAAATATCTGACTCAATTAGGAAATGCAACATAAGAATTATAGGTATTCAAGAGGGAGAAGAGAAGGAGAATGGAGCAGAAAGCTTGTTCAAAGAATTAATAGCAGAGAACTTCCCAAACCTAGGAAAGGAGATGGAAATGCATGTGGAAGAAGCTACTATATCTCCTAAATATGTCAATGTAAAAAGACCTACTGCAAGGCATATAGTAGTGAAACTGGCAAAAGTGAATGATAAAGAAAAAATACTATGGGCAGCAAGGCAGAAGAAAATAAACTACAAAGGAACCCCTATCAGACTTTCAGTGGATTTCTCTGCAGAGACCCTACAGGCTAAGAGGGACCAGAATGACATATTCAAATCTTTGAAGGACAAAACCTTTCAGCCAAGAATGCTCTCTCCAGCAAAAATATCCTTCAGATATGATGGAGAAATAAAAACTTTCCCAGATAAACAAAAGCCAAGAGAGTTCATAGCCACAGACACTGCTCCCAAAAGAAATCCTCAAGAAAGCTCTCATACTGGGGGAAAAAAGGGGGTAAACGGGTTAGAAAGCATGGAGTGAGTAAGGAGATAAATACGTAGACAAAATCAGAAAATTGTAGCTATATATCAGAACAGGTTAGCAAATACTCAAGTATAACTTTAAAGATAAAGGAAAAGAAAACAACAAAAAGAAAGATAATCCTGTTATTTTTTTATTGAGTTCATAATAGTTTACATCAATGTGAGATTTCAGTTGTACATTATTTCTTAACCATCACCACATAAGTGCTCCCCTTCACCCCCCGTGCCCCCCCCCTCCCCTGGTAACCAATGAACTTTTTTCTTTGTCCATGTGATTGTTTATATTCCACATATGAGTGAAATCATATGATGTTTGTCTTTCTCAGTCTGGCTTATTTCACTTAGCATAATATCCCCTAAGTCCATCCATGTTGTTGCAAATGGGATGAATTTGTCTTTTTTTCTGGCTGAGTAGTATTCCACTGTATGTATGTATATATATATATATATATATATATATCACATCTTCTTTATCCAATCATCGGTTTATGGGCACTTGGGTTGCTTCCACGTCTTGGCTATTGTGAATAGTGCTGCAATGAACATAGGGGCACATATGTTACTTTGGATTGTTGATTTCAAATTGTTTGGATAGATACCCCGTAGTGGGATAGCTGGGTCATATGGTAGTTCTATTTTTAGTTTTTTGAGGAAGCACCACACTATTTACCATAGTGGTTGCACCAGTTTGCATTCCCACCAGCAGTGTATGAGGGTTCCCTTCTCTCCACACCCTCTCCAACATTTGTTATTTTTAGTCTTAGTGATTATAACTATTCTAACAGGTGTAAGGTGGTATCTTAGTGTAGTTTTGATTTGCATTTCCCTGATGATTAGTGATGTTGAACATCTTTTCATGTGTTTATTGGTCATCTGCATATCTTTTTTGGAAAAATGTCAGTTGATCTCCTCTGCCCACTTTTTGATCAGGTCGTTTGCTTTTTTATTGTTCATTTGTGTGAGTTCCTTACATATTATGGAGATTAACCCCTTGTCAGATAATCTTGTCATTTTAGCCACAAACTCACAACACAAGATGGAATAAGATGTGAGAAAAACAACTTAGGAGGGGGACAGGAAAGGGACTGAATCAGTTTAGTCTAAGGAAGTAAGAGGTCATCAGAAAAGAGACTATCTTATCCATGAGATTTTGAATACAAACCTCATGGTAACCACTAAACATAAAAAGCAGAACAGAGACACAAACAATAAATAAGGAGAAAAGAAAGAAACATAACATAAAAAACTACATAACTCAATTGGTAGACTGAAACACATGGGACGAGAAACAAAGGAAATGCAGGAGAACCGGAAAACGAGTGATAAAATGGCAGTGTTAAGCCCTCATATATTGATAATCACCTTAAATGTAAATTGAATTCAGATTCAATTCAAGTTGAATTGAATTCTGGCTTGAATTATCCAATAGAAAGACACAGAGTGGCCAGATGGATTCAAGAAGAAGACCCAACAATATACTGCCTCCAGGAAACACATCTCAGCTCCAACAACAAACGTAGGCTCAGAGTGAAGGGATGGAAGACGATACTCCAAACTAATGGTAAACAAAAGAAAGCAGGTGTTGTCATACTTATATCAGACAAAGTAGACTTCAAGATAAGACAGGTACAGAGAGACAAAGAGGGGCAGTATATAATGATTAAAGGGACACTCCACCAAGAAGACATAACACTTATAAATATCTATGCACCCAACACAGGAGCAACAAAGTACATAAAGTAACTATGAACAAATCTAAAAGGAGATATTAATAACAACACACTAATAGTAGTGGACCTCAATATTCCACTCATATCAATGGATAGATCATCCAGACAGAAAACAAAGAAACAGTGGAATTAAATGAAAAGCTAGACCCATTGGACTTAATAGACATATACAGAACACTCCATCCAAAAACAGCAAAATACATGTTCTTCTCAAGTGTGCATGGAACATTCTCAAGGATAGACCATATGTTGGGAAACAAAGCAAGCCTCAATAAACTTAAGGTTGAAATAGTAACAGGCATCTTTTCTGATCACAATGCTATGAAGCTAGAAATTAATTACAAGATAAAAACTGAGAAAGGGACAAAGATCTGGAGACTAAACAACACGCTATTGAATAACCAATGGATCATTGAAGAAATTAAAAGAGAAATCAAAAAATATCTGGAGACAAGTGAAAATGAAAACATACCATACCAACTCATATGAGATGCAGCAAAAGCTGTATTAAGAGGGAAATTCATCGCAATACAGACTCATCTTAACAAACAAGAAAAATCCCAAATAAGCAATCTCAAACTACACCTGACTGAATTAGAAAAAGAAGAACAAACAAAGCCAAAAGTCAGCAGAAGGAGAGAAATAATAAAAATCAGAACAGAAATAAATGCAATTGAAACAAAAAAGGCAGTAGAAAGGATCAATGAAACAAAAAGCTGGTTTTTTGAGAAGATAAACAAAATTGACAAACCCCTAGCCAGACCTACAAAGAAAAACAGAGAGAAAGCTCAGATAAATAAAATTAAAAATTAAAGAGGAGAAATAACAACAGATACCACAGAAATACAAAGACTTATAAGAGAATACTACAAAAAGCTATATGCCAACAAAATGGACAATCTACAAGAAATAGATAAATTCTTAGACTCTTACAACCTCTCAAACCTGAATCAAGAAGAAATAGATATTCTGAATAGCCCAAATATGAGTAAAGAGATTCAAACAGTAATCAAAATCATCCCTAAAAATAAAAACCCAGGACAAGATGGCTTCCCTGGGGAATTCTACCAAACTTTCAGAGAGGATTTAATACCTATCCTTCTCAAGCTATTCCAAAAAATCAGAGAAGATTGAATGCTTCCTAACACATTCTACAAGGCCAACATCACTCTGATACCAAAGCCTGACAGGTACAACACAAAAAAGGAAAACTAGAGGCCAATATTGCTGATGAACATAGATGCAAAAATCCTCAACAAAATATTGGCAACCCAAATACAGCAATACATCAAAAAGATCATATATCATGATCAAGTGGGATTTATATCAGGGACACAGGGATGGTTCAACATCCACAAATCAATCAATGTGATACACCACATTAACAAAATGAGGAATAAAGACCACATGATTATCTTAATAGGTGCAGAGAAAGCATTTGACAAGATCCAACAGCCATTTATGAGAAAAACTCTTAACAAAATGGGGATAGAAGGAAATTACCTCAACATAATAAAGGCCATATATGACAAACCCACAGCCAACATCATACTCAGTGGGGAAAAACTGAACGCCATCCCTCTGAGAACAGGAACAAGACAAGGATGCCCACTATCACCACTTATTCAATATAGCACTGGAGGTTTTGGCCAGAGCAATTAGGCAAGAGAAAGGAATAAAAGGAATCCAAATAGGGAGTGAAGAAGTGAAACTCTCACTGTTTGCAGACAACGTGATCTTATATATAGAAAACCCTAAAGAATCCGTCGGAAAACTATTAGAAATAATTAACAACTACAGTAAAGTTGCAGGGTACAAAATCAACTTATAAAAATCAATTGAATTTCTATACTCTAATAACAAACTTACAGAAAGATGACTCAAGAATACAATTCCATTTACAATTACAACAAAAAGAACAAAATATCTAGGAATAAATTTAACCAAGGCGGTGAAGGACTTATACAATGAAAACTATAAGACATTATTGAAATAAACAGATGATGACATAGAGATGCAAAGAGATTCCATGCACATGAATTGGAAGAATAAACATAGTTAAAATGTCCATACTACCCAAAGCAATCTACAGATTCAATGCAATCCCAATCAGAATCCCAATGACATTCTTCACAGAAATAGAACAAAAAATCCTAAAATTCATATGGGCAGGAAGGAGGGCGGAGCAAAACGGCAGGGTGAGCTGACCCGGGATTCTCTCCCCTCCAAAATACAACATAAGATTGGAAGAACTGAATTTCAGAGAATAAACATAATGCCAGCTCGTTAGAGACCTACAATGCCAAGAAGGCGGAGATCATAACCTTGCTTACACCTTCGGAGGCGCTGGAACGGTAGGAGAGAACATCGATCCCTCCCCTAGAGTCTGCGATCGCTGGGGTGTGGCTCGGGAGGGAGCAGGGGAGGGGCCGCGGGACCGGGGGATCATCCAGGACTCCTGCCACTGATTCAGTGGAGACCCGCTGACGGGGGAAAAGCTTCCGTCCGTGGGGACCCTATAAATCAAGGGCCTTGGGAGACCAGAGAACAGAACTGATCTGAACCCAGACCGCAGCGTGTAACAGCCCCTCCCCCCTAACAAAGCCAGTGGGAGCAGCCATCTTGCCCCAAGGCGGAGAGCTAACACGCCGCTCTCGACCCCCATCTAGTGGCGACAGGCTGTAACTGCAACTGAATTCTACCACCATGAGAAAAAACCGCTCCTCTACCATCCAGCAATTTATAAAAGCACCAGACCAGAAGGAAAACAATAAAAACACAGAATTAAGTCCTGAGGACTTGGAATTAAGTAAACTAAGTGATAATGAATTCAGAGCAGCTATAATCAAAAAACTCAACGAGCTAGAGCAAAAGATAGAGAAACAAGCCGAGTTCTGGAGTTACTTCACAAAAGAGATTGAAATCATAAAGAAGAATCAAACAGAATTACTTGAGATGAAAAACACAATGGACCAGATAAAACAGAATACGGATTCCCTGAATGCCCGTGTAGACAACATAGAGGAGCAAATCAGCATAATCGAGGACAGACAGGCTGAATGGTGCCAGACAGAGGAAGAAAGAGAACTAAGAATTTAAAAAAATGAGGAAAATCTCTGAGAGATAATGGATTCAATGAGGAGTAAGAATATAAGGATCATAGGAATTCCCGAGAATATGGAAAAGGAAAATGGAGCAGAAAGTGTGCTTAACGAAATTATTGAAGAGAACTTCCCAAATCTAGGGATCGACAGAGAAATGTGTGTAGAGGAGGGTTTTAGATCTCCTAGATTTGTCAATGTAAAAAGAGCTACCCCACGGCACATAATAGTAAAGTTGGCAAAAAGGAAAGATAAGGAAAGAATACTCAGGGAAGTAAGAAAAAAAAAGAGAATAACCTATAAAGGAGCCCCTATCAGACTGTCAGCGGATTTCTCTACAGAAACCCTACAAGCTAGGAGAGAATGGAGTGACATATTCAAAGCTTTAAAGGATAAAAATCTTCAGCCAAGAATACTCTATCCAGCAAGAATTTCCTTCAGATATGAGGGAGAAATTAAATCTTTTCCAGACAAACAAAAGTTAAGGGAATTTGTAACTAAAAGCCCTCCATTACAAGAAATCCTCAAGAAGGCTCTCATACCTGAAAAAAGAAAAAAGGGAGAAAGGGGACACAATCCACAGACTCGGGAGACCGATGGATAGAACCAGAACAGGATAGCAAATATTCAATTATAGCATTAGGGTAAAGGTAAGGAAACTACCAAAACAAGGACGATCTTAGCACTCTAACTACCACTTAATAAGATGAGTTGGAATAAAAAATGAAAATAATTATTTAGGAGGGGAAGAGCAAAGGGTCTAAATCAGTATTGGTCAAGTAGGTAAGAGACCACCAGAGAATAGACTATATTATACACGAGATTCTAAATACAAACATCAAGGTAGACACTAAAATAAAGTGCAGAACAGAGTCACAAATCATAAATAAGGAAAAATCTAAGAAACCCAGCATAAGAAATTGCAGTGTTAAATGGGTAGTCTAAAGCAAACAGGAAATGAAACGCAGGAAAACAAGATAGTGAGCGACAGATTGACAGCGCTAAGTCCACATGCATCAATAATCACTCTCAATGTGAATGGATTGAACTCTCCAATAAAAAGACACAGAGTGGCAAAATGGATTAAAGAACACGATCCAACAATTTGTTGCCTCCAGGAAACACACCTCAGCCCCAAGGACAAACACAGACTCAGGGTGAAGGGGCGGAGGACAATACTTCAAGCAAATAGCAAGGAAAAAAAGGCAGGTGTTGCAATTCTCATATCAGACCAAGTGGATTTCAAAATAAGACAGGGAAAGAGAGACACAGAGGGACAATATATAATGATCAAAGGGACACTTCATCAAGAAGAAATAACGCTTATAAATATCTATGCACCCAACACAGGAGCACCAAGATTCATAAAGCAACTATTAACAGACCTAAAGGAAGATGTTAAAAACAACACAATAATAGCAGGGGACCTCAACACCCCACTCACATCAATGGACAGATCATCCAGACAGAAAATCAACAAGGAAATAGTGGAGCTAAATGAAAAACTAAAACAATTGGACTTAATAGACATATATAGATCACTTCACCCTGAAAGAGCTGAATACACTTTCTTCTCAAGTGCACATGGAACATTCTCTAGGATAGACCATATGTTGGGAAACAAGGCAAGCCTCTACAAATTTAAAAAAATTGAAATAATAACAAGCATCTTCTCAGATCATAGTGCTATAAGGCTAGAAGTTAATTACAAGAAAAAAGCGGAGGAAGGCACAAAGATGTGGAGACTAAACAACACACTACTGAACAAGCAATGGATCATTGAAGAAATTAAAGAAGAAATAAAAAAATACCTGGAAACAAATGAAAATGATAACATGCCATACCAACTCATATGGGATACAGCAAAAGCTGTATTAAGAGGAAAATTCATCGCAATACAGGCACATCTTAACAAACAAGAAAAATCCCAAATAAGCAACCTTAAAGCACACCTAACTGAACTAGAGAAAAAAGAACAAATGAAGCCCAAAGTCAGCAGAAGGAGAGAAATAATAAAAATCAGAGCAGAAATAAATACTATTGAAACAAAAAAGGCAGTAGAAAGGATCAATGAGACAAAGAGCTGTTTTTTTGAGAAGATAAATAAAATTGACAAACCGCTAGCCAGACTTACAAAGAAAAAAGAGAGAAAGCCCAAATAAACAAAATCAGAAATGAGCGAGGAGAAATAACAACAGACTCTGCAGAAATACAACAGATTATAAGAGAATACTACAAAAAACTATATGCCAACAGAATGGATAACCTAGAGGAAATGGATAAATTCTTGGACTCCTACAATCTCCCAAAGCTCACTCCAGAAGAGGCAGACAATTTGAACAGACCAATCACAAGGAAAGAGATTGAAACAGCGCTCAAAAACATCCCAAAGAATAAAACCCCAGGACCAGATGGCTTTCCTGGGGAATTCTACCAAACTTTCAGAGGATTTAACACCTATCCTTTTCAAGCTATTCCAAAAAATTAGGGAGGATGGAACACTTCCTAACACATTCTATGAGGCCAACATCACGCTGATACCAAAACCTGACAAGGACACCACGAAAAAAGAGAACTACAGGCCAATATCACTGATGAACATAGATTCTAAACAAAATTTTGGCAACCAGAATTCAGCAATTCATCAAAAGAATCATACATCAGGATCAGGTTGGATTCATACCAGGGACACAGGGATGGTTCAACATCCGCAAATCAATCAACGTGATACACCACATCAACAAACTGAGGAATAAAAACCACATGATCATCTCAATAGATGCAGAGAAGGCATTTGACAAGATCCAACAGCCATTTATGATAAAAACTCTGAACAAAATGGGCATAGAAGGAAACTACCTCAACATAATAAAGGCCATATACGATAAACCCATAGCCAACATCATACTCAATGGGCAAAAACTGAACGCCATCCCCCTGAAAACAGGAACGAGACAAGGATGCCTTCTATCACCACTCTTATTTAACATAGTACTGGAGGTCCTGGCCAGAGCAATCAGGCAAGAAAAAGGAATAAAAGGAATCCAAATAGGGAGGGAAGAAGTGAAACTCGCTGTTTGCAGACGACATGATCTTATATATAGAAAACCCCAAAGAATCCATTGGAAAACTGTTAGAAGTAATCAACAACTACAGCAAAGTTGCAGGGTATAAAATCAATTTGCATAAATCAGTAGCATTTCTATACTCCAGTAATGAACCAACAGAAAAAGAACTCAAGAATACAATACCATTCACAATCGCAACAAAAAGAATAAAATACCTTGGGGTAAATTTAACTAAGGAAGTGAAGGACTTATATAATGAAAATTACAAGGCCTTTCTGAGAGAATTGGATGACGACATAAGGAGATGGAAAGACATTCCATGTACATGGATTGGAAGAATAAACATAGTTAAAATGTCTGTTCTACCTAAAGCAATCTACAGATTCAACGCCATCCCAATCAGAATCCCAATGACATTCTTTACAGAATTAGAACAAAGAATCCTAAAATTCATATGGGGCAACAAAAGACCCCGAATTTCTAAAGCAATCCTGAGAAAAAAGAACAAAACGGGAGGCATCACAATCCCTGACTTCAAAACATACTACAAAGCTACAGTAATCAAAACAGCATGGTACTGGTACAAATACAGGTGCACAGATCAATGGAACAGAATTGAAAGCCCAGAAATAAAACCACACATCTATGGACAGCTTATCTTTGACAAAGGAGCTGAGGGCATACAATGGAGAAAAGAAAGTCTTTTCAACAAATGGTACTGGGAAAACTGGAAGGCCACATGTAAAAGAATGAAAATTGACCATTCTTTTTCACCATTCACCAAAATAAACTCAAAATGGATCAAAGACCTAAAGGTGAGACCTGAAACCATAAGGCTTCTGGAAGAAAACATAGGCAGTACACTCTTTGACATCAGTATTAAAAGGATCTTTTCGGACACCATGCCTTCTCAGAGAAGGGAAACAATAGAAAGAATAAACAAATGGGACTTCATCAGATTAAAGAGCTTCTTCAAGGCAAATGAAAACAGGATTGAAACAAAAAAACAACCCACTAACTGGGAAAAAATATTTGCAAGTCATATATCTGACAAAGGCTTAATATCCATAATATATAAAGAACTCTCGCAACTCAACCACAAAACATCAAACAACCCAATCAAAAAATGGGCTGGAGACATGAACAGACATTTCTCCAAAGAAGATATACTGATGGCCAATAGGCACATGAAAAGATGCTCATCATCGCTGATCATCAGGGAAAGGCAAATCAAAACTACACTAAGATATCACCTTACACCCGTTAGAATGACAAAAATATCTAAAACTAATAGCAAGAAATGTTGGAGAGGTTGCGGAGAAAAAGGAACCCTCATACACTGCTGGTGGGAATGCAAACTGGTGCAGCCACTATGGAAAACAGTATGGAGATTCCTCAAAAAACTAAAATTAGAACTACCATATGATCCAGCCATCCCACTACTAGGTATCTACCCAAACAATTTGAACTCAACAATCCAAAGTAACATATGTGCCCCTATGTTCATTGCAGTGTTATTCACAATAGCCAAGACATGGAAACTATCCAAGTGCCTATCAACCAATGATTGGATAAAGAAGATGTGGTATATATATACAATGGAAAACTGCTCAGCAGAAAAAAAGACAAATTCATCCCATTTGCAACAACATGGATGGACTTGGGGGATATTATGCTAAGCGAAATAAGCCAGACTGAGAAAGAAAAACACCATATGATTTCACTCATATGTGGAATATAAACAATCACGTGGACAAAGAAAACAGTTCAGTGGTTACCAGG
The DNA here is from genome assembly GCF_021613505.1 of Equus quagga. Taxonomy (NCBI): domain Eukaryota; kingdom Metazoa; phylum Chordata; class Mammalia; order Perissodactyla; family Equidae; genus Equus; species Equus quagga. The sequence continues at coordinate 61,956,622 of NC_060268.1, read as the reverse complement.
GGAAGGAGGGTGGGGGGGGCACCGGGGGTGAAGGGAGCACTGATGTGGTGACAGACAAGAAATAATGTACAAGTGAAATTTCACAATGATGTAAGCTATTATGAACTCAATTAAAAAAAGAATATAAAAATATATATAGAAAAATATATATAAGAAAAATATAAGAAAATATATATAAGAAAAATATATATAAGAAAATTCATTAAAAAGGGATTGATTAAATAAATTATGCTCCACATATACCATGAAATTCTATGTGGTCATTAAAAAAATAGGTAGATCTATCTATGTTTATATGAAAGTATTTCAAAAATAAATTTAATAAACAAAGTGAGACCTGTTATGTATACTATATACTACCATTAAAAAAGTGTGTATATATACGCACACATACATTTTTTAAAAGTATATACAGCTATGAATAGTAGTTATGGTGAGAGTGATGGCATGGGTGGGAAACAGTTTTATCTCACACTTTTGTGTACTCTTTCTTTCTTTCCTTTTTTTTTTTAACATACGAATGCTTCTTTACCAACTCCATTAATTGAGGAACTGTGTTTATCTTGTCCGTCATCATATCATTATACTATAAGAACAATACCTGCTCTTACAAGGCCATTCAATAAATATTTACTTGAAAAAAACCTCAGTGTATAGGCTCCTAAGGGTTTTATTTCTTAATCTAATAGCTAGCTAGCTAGGTAGCTCATAAATATACTAGATATGATGATGAAGAAAGCCCTTCTTTACATGAGAATGCCAGCTAACAAATGTAAAAATAATGATAAAAGTTATTTTACTACAACTGAAAAAATAATTAATTCAGGCAGGCTCATCCAATGGATGCCAAAGCCTTGGAATGAAAGGTTGGTAGGGAACTGGCTGTTCACATAGTTCATGAGTCTCGCACCACAGGTGTAATAATACAAGAGGAAAATATTTACATTGGAGGAATCAGTTTGTCAGCACCTTAACCCAATGATCAATCTTATCATCCTTCACGGTAAGACAAGAAGACATCATATGCTTCCTGGTGTGATGTAATATGAACAACGCTATTACCTATGAATATTCTTGCCAAAAATGTTTAACCTGAGTTTAACTGATTATTTAGATCTAATTTTCATTTTATGAGAAATCTCTGGAAGGGAGGAACAAGTTAAATTGATACCATGAGGAATCAACCAAACGAATTCAGCAGATAGAATATACTGGAGGACAACTGCCTTTGTCTCTTGAAAAAACATGTCAGGATGAAAAAATGGATGCTCCTGACTGTCCTAGAGCTTAGAACACTTTAAGAAATGTAACCTCGTTACATTGGTCCTTGATTGGATTCAGGTTTGACTAAATTAAATTTTAAATATAGCTTTGGGATAATTGGAAAATTTTAAATAAAGACTGGGTATTAGATGATATTAAGGAATTATTGTTAATTTTATTAGAGGTGACAATGGGTTGTGATTAAGTAGGAAAATGTCCTTACTGTTTGGAAATGCTCTAGTAATGTATTATTGTTCTCAATTGTTTTATCCCTCTTTCTTGGATAAGAATTATATATCTGCATCTCCCCTCATCTCTTGCCCTATGATTTGCAGGCCTTCCTCTACAAAGAGTATATTTTTCCACTGTACTGACATCATGCTGGTTTGTGATCAGTGAAATACAAGCAGAAGTGACACTTTGCCAGTCTGGCAGAAGCTTGAAGTGGCACTACAAATTTTTGTCTGCTCTCTTATTCTTTTCCTTCTTCCATGAGAATGGTGTGACCCAAATAGGGGCTGCTTCTTCAGTCTGGGTCCCAGGATGAAGAGAGAAGTGAAACAGACTCACAGCCTATCCATAGGTTGGAGATGGCCAATGCTGATTAGCAGCCCACATGTAATGTGAAGGAGAATAAACCATTGTTGTTGTAAGCTGCCGGAGTTTAGGGGCTGCCTTTTATAGCAGCATTACTTAGTGGAAGCTGAGCTTCCACCATGATACAGAGGGATATTAGAGTATTAAGGGATGAAATATTTAAAATTGGTTAGCAAAAATTCAAAGAAATATGAAATACAAAAAGAACCAAATGGAAATTTTAGGATTAAAAAAGCAACAACTGAGATTTTTAAAAATTCCCAGGATGAGCTCAGTAGAAGAACAGAGATGACAGAGGGAAGAATCAATGAATCTAAAGCTAGAAGGGTAGAAACGATCCAACCTGAGCAACAGAGAGGAAATAGATTGGGAAAAAACTGAACAGAAATTCAGAAATTTGTAGGATAAAAACAAAATATTTAATGTTATGTCATTGAAAACCCAAAAAGAGAGCAGGAAGAAGGTGGAGCTGAAAAAAAATTTTTTTTAGATGACTGAAAAATTTCCAAATTTTGCAAAAGATATAAACCTACAGATTCAAGAAGCAGAGTAAAATTCCAAACAGGATAAACCCAAAGAAATCCACACCAAGACATGTCAGAAACTAAATAAAAACTAAAGACAAAGAAAAAAACTCAAAAGCAACTAGAGAGAAAGGATGCATTTATTATAAAGCAACAACAATTTGAATGACAGGGTATTTTTCATCAGAAACCACACAGGCCAGGGGGAAGTGGCACAACATTTTTCAAGTGCTGAAAGATAAGAAGTGCCAGCCTAGAATTCTATATCCAGCAAAAATATCCTTCAGTAGTGAAGGAGAAATCAAGACATTCTCAAATGAAAGAAGACTAACAGAATTTCTTTCCAGAAGATCTACCCTAAGATAATGGCTAACAAAAGTTCTTCAACAGAAAGGAAATGATAAAAGAAGCAAACTTGCAACATGAGGAATGAAGAAAGAATGACAAAAATGTGGGTAAGTGTAATAGACTATCCTTCTTCTCTTGAGTTTTTAAAATGATGGTTGATGGTTGAAGCAAAAATTATAATGCTGTGTGGTGTGGTTCTCAACCCACGTGAGTAAATATTTAAGACAATTATATGGAGGAGGGTAAAGGGACTTAAATGTTTCTACACTTCACTCAAAATGGTAAAATATTGATACCAGTTATCTTAGTCTGTTGGGCTGCCATATGCCGAAATACCGTAGACTATGTGGCTTAAACAACAGAAATTTCTTTTCTCACAGTTCTGGAGGCTGAGAGACCAAAATAAGGGTCCTGCTGATTCAGTTCCAGTGAAAGCTCTCTTCCTGGTTTGCTGATGGGCATCATCTTGCTGTGCCTACGTGACCTCTTCTTTGTGCACACGTGGAAAGATAGAGAGATCTTTCTCTCTTCTTCTTCTTATAGGGCCACCAGTCCTATTGGATTAGGGCCCCACCTCTATGACCTCCTTTAACCTTAATTACCTCCTAAAAACCCCACCTCCACATGTGGTAACATTGGGCATTAGGGCTTCACCATATGAATTTGGGGGGACACAAATCAGTCCATAGCACAGTGAACTGTGAGAAGTTATGCACGTGTAATATAATACCTAGGGCAACCACTGAAAAACCTATGAAAGGGATACCTTCAAAAACACTATAGATACAAAGAGGACATACGAATGTCCAAAGGTACATGACAAGATGCCCAACGTCACTAATCATCAGAGAAATGAAAATCAAAACCACAATGAGATATCACCTCACACCTGTTAGAATGACTATAATCAACTCTCTCTCTCTGTCTCTTTTTTTTTTTTAAAGTAAGCTCTCTTTCTTTCTTTCTTTCTTTTTTTTTTTTTTAAAGATTGGCACCTGGGCTAACAACTGTTGCCAATCCTCCTCTTTTTTTTCTGCTTTATCTCCCCAAACCTCCCCTGTACAGAGTAGTATATCTTAGTTGCCGGTCCTTCTAGTTGTGGGTGTGGGACGCCGCCTCAAAGTGGCCTGATGAGCGGTGCCAGGTCCGCGCCCAGGATCCGAACCTTGGGCCGCCGCAGCAGAGCGTGCGAACTTAACCACTCGGCCACGGAGCCGGCCCCTCTCTCTGTCTCTCTCTGTCTCTCTGTCTCTCTCTCTCTCACACACACACGCACACACACCCCTCCAAAACAAAAGATATGAGGAATTGCTGAGGATATGGAGAAATTGGAACCTTTGTATATTGTTGGTGGGAATGTACAATGATGCAGCAACTAAGGAAAACAGTATGGAAGTTCCTCAAAAAGTTAAAAATAGAACTACCATATGATCCAGCTATCCTCTTCTGGGTATTTAGCCAAAAGAATTGAAATCAGGATCTTGAAGAGATTTTTGCAGAGATATGATCTCAAAGAGATAATGCTCATTGCAGCATAATTCACAATAGTCAGGATGAGGAAACAGCCTAAATGTCCATCAGTAGACAAATAGATAAAGAAAATGTGGTATATACATACAACGGAATATTATTCAGCCTTAAAAACGAAGGAATTCCTGCCATATGTGACAATTTGGATGAACCTTGACAGCACTATGCTAAGTGAAATGTCAGTCACAGAAGAACGAATACTGCATGATTCCACTTATATGAGGTATCTAAAGTAGTCAAACTCATAGAAGCAGAAAGCCAAATGGTGGTTGCCAGGAACTGGGAAGACGGGGAGAAGGGGGGTTGTTATTCCACAGATATAAAGTTTCAGTTATGCGAGATGAGTAAATTCTAGAGATCTGATGTACAATATCATGCCCATAGTTAATGTATTATACACTTAAAAACTTGTTAAGAGGATAGATCTCATGATAAATGTTCTGACAATAAAAACAACAAACAAAACAAAAAATCGTTACCATCAACAACAACAAAGCTAAGGTAAGAAGGTTGTACTGAGAAGCAGAGACTATCAAAAATGAATAAATCTAGTACTCTAAAAAGGAACCCACTATAGATAAGTCAGAAGGAATTCTAAAGTATGTTCAAAGAAAAGCCTGAGAGACAACACCTCAGCAATGTTTCAGGATACAAAATCAACACACAAAAACCGATTACATTTCAGTATATCAGCAACAAACATGTGCAAAACAAAATTAAAAACAGAATACCATTTATAATCACTCAAAAACAAATGAGATACCTAGATATGAATCTCACAAAAGATGTACAAGATCTGTATGCTGAAAACTGTAAGAGTTTCTCATGTTTCCTTGACGTCCATGGTTTGACACTTTTAAAGATTACAAGGCAGGTATTTTGTAGAATGTCGGTTCATCTGGGTTTGTCTGACGACTCCTCATGGTTAGATTCAGGTTATGCATATTTGGCAGAAATAACATAAAAGTGATGCTGCCTTCTTCTCATTGCATCCTCTCAGGTATCACGGGGTTTCCATTTGTCCCATTACTGATGACATTCACTTTGATTGTTTGACTAAGGTGTTGTCTCTCAGCCTTTTCCACTGTGAAGTTACTCCTTTAAAAAACTTTTTAAAATTACACACAGTAAAATTCACTCTTTTTGGTGTATGGTTCTATGAGTTTTGAAAAATACATAGAATCATGTAACCACCACCGTAGACAAGATACAGAACAGTTCCATCCCTCCAGAAAATACTACTTTATGCTGCTCCTTTTTAGTCAAGCCCTCCCTCCACCCCTAACACCTGGAAACCACTGCTCTCTTCTCCATTCCTGTGGTTTTGCCTTTTCCGTAAGTTTTGCCTTTTTCATATAAATGGAATCATACAGTATATAGCTAAATTTACTCTCTTGTCCTTTGCAGTTAATGAATATTTCTGGAAAAGAAAATTTAAACTATGTAATATCTGCTTCTCAGCAAACTTTCATTTATTTTGCTATTTATATCAGTATGGATTCATGGTTTCCTGATTAATTAAATGGTCATAATCCATTACTATCACTACGTATTTTGATGCTCCAATTGTCCCTGATTTGACTAATGGAAGTCCCTTCAAGTTGGCATCTGCGTCCTTTTGACATATCCCCATCATGTTTTAGTACTTCCTGGCTTTCCAGAACAATAAGATACCCCAGGCTTACCTGTGCTCATTGCTATTGGGGTGTTCCCTCACCCAAGCCCTTTCAGTAGACAGAGCAAAGGGAACATGTATGCGTATATGTACCCATATATGGATATGGTGAACACAAACACATTGCCACCTATATTTATTTCTCTATATACATTGAAAACTATAAGCTCACACCAATACCTTGAATTCCAACCCAAAATCACAGGCAGGATTCATTCCAGTTTTATCCTTTTCCATGTTTCTAACTCCTTCCTCTGACAGGGAGAAACCTGACTCCAATCATCCTTAATATGTTTAGTTGTCTGGTATGTAAACATGTTTGCGTAGCTGCCACCAACCCCTCCCTCATGTAAAATTCCCGTTCAGGTCTTGATTTCTCACATTGGACCAGCCCATTTCATGGACACCCTTCTCACCCTGCTGGGGCTCTCACACCTGATGCCTGGCTGGCCATCTACATGGATGCCCTCTTTTCCCCTCTCAGGCCCTGAAACCCGACTCTGGGCCTCCCCAAAGCCCCCAAGTGAATGCCTTCTCCATCCTGCTCAGGCTCTGACACCCCATGACAGCCCTTCGCCTCTCTACAGGGACATCCTCCTCCACTTGCTTGGGCTCTGAGTCTCCAGGATGGGCCACCCTCACTTGTGAATGCATTTCTTATGCCAACCTGTCCCTCCCCTGCCTTCGCACCCTGTGCTGGGCAGCTCTCCTATGCAATGCCCTCCTCATGTTGTTCTGGCTCCTACCCTGTGCCCTGGGCCACGCTCTGCATGGATGCCCTCCTCATCCTGGCAGACATGGTGATAAAAGCAGATCACCTTGGTCGAGTTGGAGCTGGTCTATGTCCAGTTTGCGTATACCCCTAGAGCAGAGCCTGTTCATGGGTCTCAATGGAAGGACGTAGGTTTTACTTTGGTGAATTTTAAACTCCTACATCTATCTCCTCATAGATGTGAGACCACCAAAATCTTTGCTTAGCGTTTTAGATCCTTAGCAACTTTCTGTTCATTCTCTTGGAATCTCATGTGCTCAACTTAGGGGTCAACAAATGTCGAGAGGGGATTATAAATAGAATTTCAGGCGCACTTCTTTGTATTTCCTTTTTTCGAGGAACTTGACCTCTCACATCCTGGCTACCTAGGCAGCCCTGAACTCTGATTTTGTCTCCCTAGTTCAGTAAACTTGCTGCAGGTTCCACGCTGCTGCTTTCTCGCCAGTCTCCATGGCCAAGACCATGAATTGGCAACCACCAGAGGGGGAAAAGTTACTGAAAATGTACATCATAATCAGTGCACTTCTCTTTGCTTGAAGATACTGATCCTTCAAGTCCTTGCTGTCTACTCACTCTCCAATGCAGCTTTTTAAAATCTAGTTTTCATACTGGTTCTCAGGAGGAGAATAAATCTGAAACCAACTACTTGGCCATAGCAAGAAGCAGATGTCTACATTTGATTTTTTGTTTTTGTTTCTCATTAAATGTTCCGTTGAGTTGGTAAGTCAATAGGTTCTCAGTGTGATTTAGGGGGAGTGGGTAGGATTGGAGTGTGTGTAGACAACCATCCTTCTAGAGTAATTGTCTATTTAGGTGCTAGAAGAAATTAGGCGCATTCTGTTCCTCTCTAGAAAAAGGTAACATGAAACCAGCCCTCCTATCAGATGAGGGTTCCCTGTGCCCTGAAGGACTCAGATGTGAGTGGAAACTGTTTTGTTTAGTAGATAGCCCATTTATTCCTTTCATCAACTCTATAGAATAAAATATAGAAATTTCAAACCAGTGTTACAAAAATTAGAGCGTATTTTAAATGCTTATATGTAACAAATGCGGTCTTTCTAAAAATAAAAAACATACAATTCTTTACATTTTGTTATTTACCAGATACATATACGAATTTTAAGAGAGCCAGCCCTGATGGCCTAGTCGTTAAAGTTTGGCATGCTCCACTCCGGGGGCCTGGGTTCAGTTCCTGGGCGTGGAACCATACCGCTCATCTGTCAGTAGCCATGCTGTGGCAGCGGCTCACATAGAAGAAGTAGAAGGACCTGCAACTATGTACTGGGGCTTTGGGGAGGAAAAAATAAGAGGAAGATTGGCAACAGATGTTAGCTCAGAGCAAATCTTTCCCAGCAAAAAAAAAGAAGAAAAAGAATTATAAGAATATTAATTAACAGTGCACTATCAGCACTGGTGTCCAGTACAGGCCATAAGTTTGAAGTTGTAAGAAAAACAACTTTTTCCTCCGTTCTTTCAGTGTACCTTATAAATAGAGATATAACCTCATTGTGATATAACATCCACATTCTACATGTGAATGTTATTCTGTGAAATGTGAGTCCCTGGCCATGACAGGTTCCAACTGGGAAAACTATCCCAAAGGAACAGAGGTTAAATAGAAGCCTTGATGGTGGACTTGCCCCTAGGCATAAACTCAGAAGGAAGAAGATTAAGGTACAAAAAATTACCAGCTTTAAAAGTGTTTCACTAGGTTGTCTTCACACTGGAACTCATGAAGGTAATTAAATTAGTTTCTGTGTCTCATTACAAGCCATCCCAATTACTGCAGGACAGTGTGGCCTGGGAGAGAGGGCATAGACTCCGGGTAGGACCAGGATCTAAACCCCAGCCCCACCCACTGTCCACTAACCGTGTGGCCTTGGGCAGTCGTTTAACCTACATGGCGCTGTTTCCCCCCAAATAAAGAGAGATTGATGCCCATCATCCAGAGTTGTGAGAATCAAATGAGACAATGGGACATGAAAGCGCCTGGTAAATAGTAGTTGCCTTTTTAGCGACTATTTTCAAAGATGGCTTAAGATTTTGTTAATGATGGCTAAAACTGTGTGAACACTATGTTTGTATTATCCGTTCCATGTATAGAACACTCTCCTTTTCCACAATGGCTGGCAAAAATTTAATTCAGTAATCTAGTTGGGTGAGAATAGTTGTATATAACTTACATATATTAATAGTTTTCATGAGCATGAAATGATAAAGCTCTAGAAGCCTCTTTAGGATGATCCTGGTTGGATCTCCTCATTTCATAGATGAGGAAGCTGAGACCCAGGAGGTGAAGGGCCTTGCCCTAGGTATCTTTGGTTACTGGCAGAGCCAGACTGGCATGTGGGGAACCAGACTCCTGACCTCTCTCCTCCCACTGTGTCCACACTGCTCATGTCTACCTGGAGGCCCAGGATCATCACTGGCACTTGGTCTCTTCTGCCTCATTCTAATGACCACAGCAAGTCACACAGCCAGCCCAGATTCAAGGCTGGGGAAATAGGGTCCACCTCCTGGTAGAAGGAGCTGTAAAGTCACGTTGCAACAGGCATGGATACAGGACAGAGGGAAGAACTAAGGATAATTTTGCAATAATCTACCACAAAATGCAAATGCCTTCCATGGCTCTGATCTTTGCTCTGGATAAAAGCAGCCAAGGCTGTCACACACTTTTTCTAAGAACAAGCATTATGCATGTCTTTAGACTTTCTAGACGTCTCTAACTGTGGAGAAGCCATGGGAAAGCAGTTCTGTGAGTGTCTATGAGGGCCTGCTGCGGGCTCAGCCCCATGTGGGGTGCTGAGACAAGTACAGAGAGGCAGCAGCCTGCAGGACTCAGTGACCTGGCCCTGCAGGCTCGCAAGCAAGGTAAGAGACAATGGGGACAATCATGAGACCCTGAACGCTGGTGGACGACCAGGGACTCAACGTGGGCAGAAGGAGGTGAGAGCAGCTTGCCGACAGTCGGGACAGCAAAGCTTCCTTCAAAGAAACGAAATTTACACCAGATAGGGAATGGCAGACAGGACTTAACTAGCCAGACGGAGGGAGAGAATGTCTTAGCTGAGGGAAATGACGTGATAGAAAGCGCAACATCGGGGTGAGCTGGGTTCCTGAGGGGAGGTGGATGGCTTTCAAGGTGGAAAGACAGGATTAGGCCAGATAATAGAAACCTTCCATCAAAGTGGCTGGGACACAACGAGGTGGCAGAGCTGCCGCTACAGAAGGGTCTGTGTGGAAGGGATGCAGGGACATGGAAAAGGAGGACAGATCCAGTTGTGTCTGTGAGGCGGGGCTGAGACAACTTCCACAGCAGAGAAAACAGAGAGAAGCCTTCTCTGCCAACCCAGGTACTCGGGGAAAAGAACTTGGGGTGAGGTCTGGGCAGTGGGAACCTAAAAGGAAAAATGCTAAGGCTGGTTTGAAGGGAGAATCGGCAGGATTGGGAACGTTTGTGTCCCTTGCCTTCAGACTCACGGCAAACTGTGTTACAGGCTAATTCAATGTTTAATGATTTTGAACGCATATGCGTAAAACTGGAGGCTCTTTTTTTCCCCCACTGTTATCTCCACTCTTCTATGCTAAATGAAAAATGTTAGTCATCTGGTATGTAAACAGAATTTTTCAGCTTATTTTCTCATCCCTGAAAAAAATTCTGGTGCAAAAGCAAACCAAAAGTGTGTATAAGGAAAGTTCACTTTTGAAAATTTTGTGTTTGATACTGCTCATCTGTAGTACTTAAAACCAATTCTATTTAGACTCAGTATTTCAGTATTTCTATTCTAGACCTGCACTGTCCAACATATGAGGCACTCCTGAGTGTATGGAGTGTGGCCAGTCCAAATTGAAATGCGCTGAACGTGTAAATTAGATCCTGGATTTTAAAGACAGTGCAAGAAAAGAATTTAAAATATCTCTTTAATATTTTTATATTGATTCCTTATTGAAATGATAATGTTTTGGATATCTTGGGTTAAATCAAATAGTTTATTAAAATTAGTTTTACCTATTTAATTTTTTAACATGACTATTAGAAAATGTAAAATTATATATAGGCTCACATCTGTGGCTTGCATTATATTTCTATTGGACAGTGCTATTTTAAAAGCCCATTTCATCTAGAAATATTATGTTATGGAGCAGCCCATTCTGCAGTTAATGACACTAACAGGTGGAAGGGTTTTGCATACCCAATGAAATGAAAAACTGTTCCACACATTTCCGTTTTCTTCCAGGCTGAATCTGTGATTTAGCGATAAATCATACAATTATCTTGAAGCACATGCTATATTCCGTGCTTTCAAGGGCAGCCATTTATGTGATTATGATTTCTTTTCCCATAGGAGAGGGAATATGAAAAAGGTTTGTGATAAAGTTTTCCATTCATTAAAAAATTTTAACAATAAATATTTCAGACGATCACTAAAGCATGATAAATAATGTGCCTGCATCATTTTAGCATCAAGTTACAAAATCTATATGCAGCCAGCAGTAGGCCCTTACTGAACAGGTGTGGTATTTTGTTGTTTAATTAGGTCTCTCAAGTGTCTTTTAATCTATAGCAGTCTCCTTGCTGCTGGGGCTTCTTTTCATTTGTTTCATGGCAATAACTATTTGAAGATTTCAGGTGAATTGCTTTGTAGAATATCCTACATGGTGTGCTTTCACTTGTCCCACTATCCCCTGAATTCCTGGAAAATGGGATCAGGTCTAGAGAGTTTAATTATGTTCAGGGCACACATTTTAGTAAGAATACTTAATAGTTGATGTTGTGTACTTAACAATGCATCAAATTAGGAAGCACATACATCAAGTTTTTCTATGATTTGTGATGTTGAATTTGATCACTTGTTTAAAGTAGTGATTGCCAGATTTTTCCATTGCAAAGGTATGTTTCCATTTGCAATTAATAAGTAATCTAGGGGATGATACCATGTGAATATTTGGTTTCCTAATAATTGTTCACTTAATGGCTGTAGCATCCATTACGAGTCCTTGCTTGGACCAATTATTTCATTAGGAGTTGCCAGATGGTGATTTCTAAATTCAATAATTCCTTTTATATCTATTAGCTAGCACTCTTCTATAAAGAATCACTTTTTTCTCTTTCTCTCCTTTTTATTACCATGAATTCATAGATTGTTATTTACGCAATATATTATAATCAAGTATAGTCATTACTCATTTTGATGCCCAAATTGTCCCAAATTTGGCCAGTGTCCTTTAGAAAAACTCCATCATTTTTCGAGCACTTCCTTGCTCTCCGGCACAATGAAATGTTCCAAGCTCACCTTGTACTTTCTCTACCCTAGATTGGGTCTCCTTTAGTGAAGAAAGATATTTAGAAGCCAAGATCTGGACATTTAGATGTGCTCAGTGCTACTAGGGTCTCTCAATGAACAGTTTTCTTTAATTGAGATATAATTCATATACTATAAAATTCACCCTTTAAAAGCCAACAATTCAAAATGCAAATCAAAACCACAATGAGTGCTCACTTTGGCAGCACATATACTAAAACCAGAATGATACACAGGAGATTAGAATGGCTCCTGTGCAAGGATGGCACATAAATTTGTGGAGTGTAAAAAAAAATCCATAATGAGATACCATTTCACACCTCTTAAGATGGCTATCATAAAAAATTTTTTTTTAAACAGAAAATAACTAAGTGTTGATGAGGATGTGGAGTAACTGGAACTCTTGTGCATTGCTGGTGGGAATGTAAAATGGCGCAGCCACTATGAAAAACAGTATAGCAGTTCCTCAAAAACTTAAAAATAGAATTTCCATATGACACAGCAATTCCATTCCTAAGTACATACCAAAAAATGTTGAAAACAGGGCCTTGTAAAGATATTTGAACACCTATGTTTATAGCAGCATTATTCACAATACCAAAAGGTGGAAGCTACCTAAGTGTCTATGAACAGATGAATGGATAAACAAAATGTGGTATATACATACAGTGGAATATTATTTTCCCTTAAAAAGGAGGGAAATTCTGACACATGCTCCAGCATGGAAGAACCTTGACATTATGCTCAGTGAAATAAGCCAGTCACAAAGAGAGAGTATGAGTCCACTTACATGAGGTACCTAGAGAAGTCAAATTCATAGAGACACAAAGTAGAGTGGTGGTTGCCAAGGGCTGGGGAGAGGAGGTAATGCGGTTTTGCTGTTTAATGGGGTATGGAGTTTCAGTTTTGCAAGATGGAAAGAGTTCTGGAAATGGATGGTGGTAATGATTGCTCAACAATGTAAATGTGCTTAATGCCACTGAACCATACACTTAAAAATTGTTGAAATGACAAATTTTATGTATCTTTACCACAATTTTTAAAAAGTGTACAATTCAATGATTTTTACTGTATTCCCAGAGTTGAACAACCATCACCACTATCTAATTTTAGAACATTTTTATCACCCCGAAAAGAAACTTGGTATTAGCAATTACTCTCCAGTCTCCTTTTCCCTCCACTCCCTAATCTACTTTCTATCTTTATATATTTGCCTATTCTGGACATTTCATATACATAAAATCATAAAGTATGTGGCCTTTGTGAGTTTCATTTAGCATAATATTTTCAAGTTTCATCCATATTGTAATATGTAGCAGTACTTAATTTCTTTGCATGGCCAAATAATATTCCATTGTATGCATATACCATATTTGCTTATTCTCTCATTAGTAGGTTGATATTTGGATTGTTCCCATCTTTCGGCTATTAAGAGTAATGCTGCCCTGAATAATAGTGTCCAAGTTTTTGTGTGAACAAATATTTACATTTTTCTTGAGTATGTCCCTAGGAGTGGAATTGCTGGGCTATACGCTAACTCTGTTTAACTTTTTGAGGCACTGCCAGACTCTTTACCACTGCGGCTGTACCGTTTTACATTCCTATCAGTGTATGAGGGTTTCAGGTAAACAGTTTTGGAATGTTGTCATTTTCTAAACTTTTTAAAAAGATTGTATAACTTGGTTTAAATCATTTGGCTTTGTGTTTTTTTTTCTTTTGCAAATTTTTAATAAAATAAGCTGAGGATGCCACACGTGAAAAATGAACTATTTTAATAATAAAATGTATAATATAACCTCTGTTGCCTATAATCCAGATTATATTTCTATTCAACCCTAACCTGTGGCTCTTGATTACTTGTCCGACTCTGGCAGGTAAGTATGGGGATGATTCTCAGATACACCTGGCACGTGGCGCTGGGGACACTTTTTCAGCTCTCAGCATCACTCCTACCCCTCCTCCGCAATGCAGCGCAGCAGGGAACTACATTTCCCAGAATGCCCCACCCCCACCGCAGGTTGGAGTTTGCATGAAAGGAATTTGGGGGAAATTTGGAAGGCAGACGGGAAAAGGAATCTGTTATTCTCCAGAGGTGGTGACAGCCAGATGCTGCACAGATGTGAAAGTAACCGAGGCTTCCCGGCAAGCTCTCAGGAGCCCCTCCCCTCAGGCTGAGACCTTCGGCGCCCGCTTCTACCTTCGCAGCAGCCGCCCTGAGCTCGGTTGGCTCCGCTCTCCCAACAATCGTGTAAGCCCCTAAAGCTTTATTAAATAAATCCCTTATAGCCAGAGGATATAGAGTGGCTTGTGTTTTCCTGAACAAACTCTGAACACTACACATGTATCTGGGGGCAGAGGTACCATTTAACGTTTAATACTTTTAAAATACAATGAAAGGGGAAAATGTGTGTCTAGAGACAGTGTTTTTTCATCAACGAGGAATTTCGGTTTCTGAGCCAAAGCGGAGTCCAACCTTGCTATCCTTAATTTATGATGAGTATTAAAAAAAAGTATAGAAAAAGAAAAACGTGATGTTAAATACTCATTGTAAACAACGTTGAATGGTAGAATAATAATCCATCGAACAGATCTCCCACAATTTAACGAATTAGTCTCATAATGTTGGCATTTAGGTTATTTTTATTATTTTGACTATTATGAATAATCCTGAAAAGAGCGACTTTTTTGATTACTTCCTTTAGACAGTCTCCAAAAAGTAATGTTTCTGGTTCAAATATAAACATATTAAAGATTATTGATATACATTGCTAGCTTGCTTTCCAGAAATGTAGCAATTTACACTTGTACACGTAGTGACCGAGAATTCATCTTGCCACTCCATGACTGCCATCAAATACTATAATGTAACCATCATGTTCGCTAATTTGATAGTGAGAATTTCTCGTCTGCTCTTGATTCATTTGTTGATTAGCCACTCGTGTTCTCTCCCTCTCTTCCCGTCCTTTGTTCCAAACTTCACGCCCCTCTCCTCCTCTCCTTTCTTCTCCTTCCTTCTCCCTCCCTTTTCCACTCTCCTTTCTCTCTTTCTTTCCTACCTTCTTAGTTTCTGTCTCCCTCCCTCCTACCTTCCCTCCATTCTTCCTTCCTTTCTAGAATTCACATACTTTGCCTATGTCAGTCAAATATTATGTTTTTATAAATTACCCCCAACTTCCTGTTGCATTTAATTTTGTTTGTATTTTATTATATGTCTTTATATCTTTATCCAGCAAAAATCCATACCTTTAGATTCCTAACATTTTTTTAATATTAAAAAGTTTATTTGCCATTGAGAAAGCAGATAAATATTTACTTCTATTTTCTATTATTTATGGCTTGATTTAAAATTATGGCTTGATTTTATACATTTACTCTTTTAACTACCTGAACTTTTTTCTTTTGATACATATTAAAAGGAGATCTAACTTAATTTTCCCCCAAAATAACTAGTTGCTTGAGCACCCTTTGGGCAAATCCTATCTTTATGTAATTATATTTTAGATCCTAATTGTGGCTCTTTTTAATAATTAAGACATGCTTGTTGAAAAAAGTTCCATCACCTTAGAAATACGTAGTGTGGAAAGTGAAAGAATCCACACCCCAGAGAGAACCATAGCTAATGATCTAGTGAATTAAAAAAAAAATTAGCTTTTTAAATTGAGGTATAGTTTACACAAATATTATGCATAAAGTGTACAGTTTGAAGAGTTTTGACAAGTACAGTCTTATAACCACCATCCAATCAAGATGTAAAATATTTCTACACCCAGAAAGTTCCCTCTGGCCCTTTTCCAGTCAATCCCCATCCCCCCAAGGCAACAGCTCTTCTAATTTCAGTCTCTAGAGTTTAGTTTTAACTGATCTTGAACTTCATATAAATGGAATCATAAGTATAAACTCATCTGTGTCTGGCTTCTTTAACTCAACATAATTCTTCTGAGATTCATCCATGTTGTTCCGTGTATTAGCAGTTTATTCCTGTTTACTGCTGAACAGTATTCCATCGTATGGATAAACCACAATTTATCCATTCACTTATTGATGGACACTTGGCTTCTTTCCAGCTTGGGGCTATGTCAAATAAATCTTCTAAGAACATTCTGCCACAAGCTCTTTTGTGGACATTGCTAGGAGTGGAATGACTGGGTCATAGGGTAAGGGGTAACTTTCATTTTATAAGAAACGGACACACAATTTTCCGAAGTGCTGGTACCACTTAAATACCCACCAACAGTGTGGGATAGCTGCTCCACAGCCTCACCAACACTTGGTATTATCTTTTGTGTGTGTGTGTGTGTGTGTGTGTGTTATTATAATTTTAATAGTTAAAAAAATTTGGCACAATCACAAAAGTTGCAAGTACAGTACAAAGAACATTTTTTCCTTCACCATTTCAGAGTAAGTGGCCAACTTGATGCCCCATCTCCCCCCTAATTCTTTAGTGTGTATTTCATACAAACAAGGACATTCTCCTACATAAGCATCAAAATTACAAAGTTAATATTGGTGCATTACAACCATCTAATCCTCAGACACTGTTCAGTCTTTAACAATTGTCCCAATAATGTTCTTTCTAGTAAAATGATCTAGTTCAAAAAGTATTTGTTGCATTTAGTTGTCAAATTTCTTTAGTCTCCATCAAACTGGAATTGTTCTCAGGTTTCCTTTTTTAAAGTTTTGAAGTTTCCAAGCCAATTATTTTGTAGAATGGCCCCAAATTTGGGGTTATCTGATGTTCCTTCATAATTACATTCAGGTTATGCATCTTGGGCAAGATTATCATAGAAGACACATGACTTTAATTTGTCCCCTTACTGATGATATTCACTTTGATCATTTGAATAAGGTGGTATCTGCAAGGCTTCTCCACTTTTCCTTTTGTAATAAATACTTCTGTGAGGAGGTACTCTGACATTAGGTAACTATTCCATTGCTTCCCAAACTTTCAGTTTGTTCATTTATCAATTTATATCTGTATGAACCCATGGTTTCCTATGTTCTTCAGTGAGTAATAATCTATTACTATCATTATTTATTTTGATACTTAAATTGTCCCAGATTTGGCACTCCAAGCTGACTTCTGTGTCCTTTTGACATGTCCCTATCATTCTTGGACAATTCTTTGTTTTCTGGCACAAGAACATCCAGGATAATCTTGAACTTTTCCTGCCCAGTCTTGAAATCAGCCATTTCTCCAAGAAGCCTTAGTTTCTTTTAATGGAGAATGGTATTTAGAAACCAAGATTTAGGCACTTGGTGTTGCTCATCATTATTAGCATATCACTGCTCCCAGTGCCTCTCTCAGGAGAGAACTAGGGAATTTATGGATGGATACAAACACACACACACACACACACACACACATTTTACATCTATGCTCATTTTCATACCTGTCTACATGTACTGAAAACCATGAATCTACAGCAATACTTCCAATTCCAATCCAACTAAGGTTCACTTTAGTTTTCCCCCTCTCCATATTTGTAGCCCCTTTCTCTGACATGTGTTATCCTTATTATATTGACTTATCTGATCAGTATGCTGAATATTTCCAATCTCCCATGTACACTGCCATCCCCTCTCCCATGTGGTCACCCTCCTTGCTATGCTTACCCTCTGACACTCCATTCCAGATCAGTCCCTACCAGAAGACGCTCCTCTCCTTGCTCAGGTTCTGAAATCCTGCTTTGGGCCTCCCATCCATGTGGATGTCCTCCTTAGTCCATCAGGCTCTGTATCTCCACGCTGGGCTATCTCCTATATGGACTCTGCTCTTCCTCTTCAAGCTCAGACGTCACACTGGGCTTCCCTCTGTGTGAGCACCTGTCTCACCATGCTTATGCTCAAATTTGCCACGTTGGACTGTCCCTGAACTTGTTTGCACAGCCAGAGCTCTGATACACTGTTCTAACCCATAGTGGCTGCTGTCTTCCCAAGTCTCCCTCATGGGCACCTTCCTTGCTCTGCTCCACATAATGGCTTGAGGACTGAATCATTTGGGAAGGGATTGGAAGGGAAGAGGGTAGAGAAAGAGGAAGGGTGTGGAACTATTGTCATTCCTTTAAATTTTAGTTATTCCAAAGGGTGTGACCTAGTGTCTCATTATGTTTTTAATTTGTGTATCTCTGATGACTAATGGTGGATGGCTTCTTTTATGTGTCTACTGGCCATTCGTACATCTTCTTTTGTCAAGTGTCTATTGAGGTTTTTGCCCATTAATAAAGTTGTTTCTCTTTGACTTACTGATTTGAAGGGGTTCTTCATGTATTCTGGATCCAAGCCCTTTTTAAATGTATGTATTGAGAATGTATTCAAGCACTCCGTGGTTTGCTTTTTTATTTTCTTAATGATGTTAATGATCAGAAATTTTTACATTTTATGAAGTTTATTTATGAGTTTTTAATTTTGAGGCTAGTCTTTCTTGTGTTGCATCTGAAATATTTGCCTATCCCAAATTCATGAAGATTTTCTCCTGTGTTTTCTTTTAAAAGCTTTAAATGTTTAGATTTTATGTTTAGGTCTTTGACCCATCCCAAATTAATTTTTGTGTATGCTGTGAAGCAAAGACCAAGGTTATTTTTTCCATACAGATATTTAGTTATGCCAACACTTTTTGTTGAAAAAGATCTTCATTTCCTGATGAATGACCTGGGATCCTTTGTCAGAAAACAATCATCATATATGTGCAGATTTATTTCTGTACTCTCTGTTCTGTTCCATTGATTTGTAGTCTAGCAATACACTCACACCCCTTGCATTGATTACTGCAGCATTAGATTCAGGCGCTGTTAGTCCTCCACTTTTGTCCTTCTTTTTCAAGATTGTTTTTGCTGAGTCGTTTGGGTTTCCATATAAATTTTAGAACTAGCTTATTGATTAGCCACAAAAAAATGACCCTTGGGATTTTGATCAGGATTATGCCAAATCTATAGGTCAAATTGGGGAAAACTGCCACATTAATGATATCAAGTTTTCTATTCCATGAACATTATATATCTTCATTCATTTAGGTCTTTGCTAAGTTTTCTCGCAATGATTTATAGTTTGCAGCATAAATGTCTTGCAGATCTTTTGTCAATTTGATCCCAAATATTTTGTTTTCCTTTTTTTTTTTTTTTTTGCTGGGCTGGGCAAGATTCGCCCTGAGCTAACATCTATTGCCAATCTTCCTCTCTTTTATTTTCCCTCCCCAAAGCCCCAGCACATACTTGTACATTCTAGATGTAAGTCCTTCTAGTTCTTCTACACGAGCCGCCACCACAGCATGGCTACTGACAGACAAACGGTGGTTACACACTCAGGAACTGAACCTGAGTTACCAAAGCAGAACGCATGGAACTTTAACCACTAGGCCATCAAAGCTGGCTCCCAAATATTTTGCTTTTAAATGCTGAATGGTACTTTTTAAAGTTCACTTAAAGTTCATAAAGTGGTACTTTTTAAAGCTTATTTTTTCAATTGCTTGTTGGTAGCATATACAAATATAGTTGATTTTTGTGTATTTGCCTTGTATCATGCCATGTTCTTAAATTCTCTTTTCAGTTTTAGTATTTTTTTCATAGATTTTAAACAATCTTGTTATCTGTAGTAAAGGCACTTTTGCTTCAACCTTTTTCAATCTGTATACCTCCTTTTTTTTTTTTCCTGAGGAAGGTTTGCCCTGAGCTTACACCTGTGCCTGTCTTCCTCTGTTTTGTCTGTGGGTCACTGCCACAGCATGGCCAACACCAAGTGGTGTAGATACAGACCTACACCAATGTGCCTGGGAACCAAACCAGGGCCGCCAAGGTGGAGTGAGTCCAACTTTACCACCAGACCCACGGGGCCAGCCCCGTATACCTATTTCTTTCTCTAGTCCTATCACATTGGCTAGGACTTCCAATACAAAGTCAAATGGAAGTGGTGATAGAGAAGATCCTTGCCTTTTCTTGATTTTAAGGCAACGTTTTTCAATATTTCACCATAATCATACAATATTAGCTGTAGGATTTTCTTAGATGCCCTTTAGCAGTTTGAGGAAGTTCCTTGCCATCCCAGTTTGACATGTTTTAATTATGAACTGATGCTCTCTTTTATCAAATGCTTTTTCTGAATCGACTGAGAGGATGATATAGGTTTTCACCTTTACTTCATCATTGTGACAAATTTCATTGATTGATTTTCTAAGGTTAAACTGCCCTTGCTACCCCAGAATAGATCTCATTTGCTAAATTCTGTTTAGGATTATCGTACCTATGTTCATGAAAGATATTGGTCTGTAATTTTCCTTTTTTGTAATATCCTTGTCAAGTTTTATACCCAGGTTATGCTGACCTTATAAATGCATGAGGAAATAGTCTCTTATCCTGTAATTACTGAAAGAATTTGTATACAATTAGTATCTTTTCTTCATTAAATACGTGACAGAATTCACCACTGAAGCCATCTGTGCTTGGAGTTTACTTTGTTGAAAGGTTTGTTATTACAGCTTTGGTGTGTTTAATAGATATAGGACTCTTCAGATTTTCTATTTCTTCTTGGTTATATTTTGGTAAATTGTGTTTTTCAAGGAATTTGTCCATTCGTCTAAATATTCACATTTGTTGGCATAAATTTATTCATAATAACATGTCATTCTCGACATTGGTATCTCGTGTTTTCTCTTTTAGTCTTGCTAGGGTTTTTTCAATTTTATTACTTTCAAAAAACAATTTTGGGCTATGTGGATATACTCTGTTATAGGTGTGTATCCTCTTTTATTGATTTTTTGCTCTTATTTTTATTATTCCCTTCCTTCTACTTGCTTTGGCTTTTCTTTGAAGTTCTGTTCTAACTTCTTGCATTGGCAGCTTAGATCATTGATTTACAACTATCTTCTTTACTAATACATAGATTTAAATCTATAAATTTATTTCTACATATTGCTTTAGCTGCATCTTACAAGTTTTGATAGGTTGCATTTTCAGTATAATCAGCTCAGAATATTTTATAATTTCCATTGTAATTGCTGCTTTGACCCATGGATTATTTTTGAACTTTTTTTCCTTAATTTCTAAATACTTTTAGATTTTCAAGTTATATTTCTGTTAGTGAACACTAATTTAATTCTGTAGTGGTCAGAAATAATACACTGTATGTTTTTAAACCTTTGAAATTTGTTGAAACTTGCTTTATGGACTGAAGTATCTTTTATTTGATAAGTGTTACATGTACACTTGAAAAGAATGTGTATTCTGTACTTTTTTGGGGTGTAGTGGTCTATAAATACTAATTAGGTAAAATTGGCTGACAGTGTTGTTTAGATATTCTATATTTTAATTCTCTGATTGTTCTATAAGTTACTAGGAAAATTGTGTTGAATTCTCTAAATATGATTGTAGATTTGTCTATCCTTTTATTCGGTTCACTGCTGCTTTATGCATTTTAGAGCTATGTTCTCAGGTGCATATAAATTTAGCATTGTTAATGCTTTCTGTTGAATTATCTCTTTTATCAGTATGAATCTCCCTCTTTATTTCAAATAATAGCTTCTTGCCTTAAAGTTTACTTTCTCTGATATTAATATAATCATATTTGCTTTCTTTGGTAAGTTTAACTGACATATTTGAATCATCCTTTCACACTAATTTGTGTGTTCATATTTTGGTGTGTCTTACGTAAGCAGCATGTAATGGGGTCTTTTTAAAAATCTTTTATCAATCTATGTTTTTTAGTCAGGTATTTTGTTCCTTTCCACTTACTCTAATTATGGAATAATTAGGTTGGGGTTAATTCTACTCACTTGCTATTTGTTTTCTATTTTTCCCATCTGTTCTTTTCTTTCTCCCTTCATGCCTTTTTTTGTTTTTAAAGATTGGCACCTGAGCTAACATCTGTTGCCAATATTCTTTTTTCTTCCTCTTCTTCTCCCCAAAGCCCCCCCAACTACATAGCTGTATATTCTAGTTGCGACTGCCTCTAGTTGTGCTGTGTGGGATGCTGCCTCAGCATGGCTTGATGAGCGGTGCCGTGTCTGCGCCCAGGATCCAAACTGGCAAAACCCTGGGCTGCCAAAGTGGAGTGCGCAAACTTAACCACTCAGCCACAGGGCCAGCCCCCATGCCTTCTTTTAATTAATCAAGTATTTTAATATTCCATTTTATCTTGTTTTGTTTTCTTTTACTATCGGTCTTTTACCAGTTAATCCTAGAATTTACAAAATGCATTCTCAGCTTATTACAGTGTACCTATTATTGTCACAAATAATGCAAGATCTTAAAACAATTTATCTCCATTACCCACACATACACATTTTTAGTGCTTTTATATATTTTATTCCCTACCAATGTTATAAATCCCACAAATATTTGTTACAATTGTTGTTTTAATAGTCAATAGGTTTTATATTTCTCAGTGTGATGATGTGGGATCATCTCCCTTCAACTTGAATACATTCCTTTAGGATTTATTATCATGTTAGACTACTAGGGATGTCTGAGAGCTTTTTTTTACTTTCATATTTGAAGCTTTTTTTTGTTTTGAACACAATCCTAAGTGGCAGGGTTTTTTTTCCTTTCAGCAGTTTAAAGATATTATTCCATTGTCTTCCAGCTTCCATAGATTTATGTTAAGATATCGACTATCAGCTATATTGTTTCCCTAGGAGATACTGTATCTTTTTTCTGGCTACTTTTAAGATTTTCTTTTTATCTTAAGTTTTTAGAATTTTGACTATGGTGTGCTTATGTGTTTTTGTTTTTTGTTTTTAATTATCCTGCTTGGTGTTTGGAAGCTTTTTGAATCTGTGAGCTTTATCATTCATTAAATTAGGACACTTCTCAAATATTGCTTGTGTCCTTTCTCCCTCCTCTCTTTCTGGGACTCTAATTATACGTATGTTAGACCTTTTGTCTGTGCCTCACATCTCTCTCATACCTTGTTCTTTTTCGTTATTTTTCCTTCTGTGTTCAGTTTAAATGCTTTCTGTGACTATCTTTGAGTCTAGTCTAGTGCTGTAACCATTCAAATAGTTCTTAATTTCAGATATTTCAACTTATATTTCTAGAATAACCATTTGATTCCTATTGATAGATTCAAATTCTCTATCAAAGTGTTCTATCTTTTCATCGATTTTGTCCTTTTCCTCCAATTTCTTTCCTTTTTTTCCCCTCCCCAAAGCCCCCCAGTACATGGTTGTATATTCTAGTTGTAGCTCCTTCTGGTTCTGCTATGCGGCATGCTGCCTCAGCATGTTTGATGAGCAGCACCCAGGATCCAAACCGGCAAAACCCTGGGCTGCCAAAGTGGAGCATGCAAACTTAACCACTCAGCCACAGGGTTGGCCCCTCCAATTTCTTTAACATACAAATTACAGTTATTTTGAAGTTTTTATTGGCTAACTCTAATATCTGAATCATCTCTCGGTCTACTTCTTTTACTCTTTTGTCTCAAGGTGATTTGGTTGTTCTTTTCTTTGTATGTCTAGTGGTTTTTTTGTTTTGTTTTGTCTGCTGGTTAATATAGTGGTTAACACAGTGAAGAGGCTCTAGATTATATTGACTTCCTCTGAGTGTTGAATCTTGTTCTGGCAGCAAGTGTCTATTTAAGTTTAGTCCTTACTCCTATTGTGTAACACTGCTAGTTCATGATCCTCAATCCAAGGATGTGGACTTTCTGAGACGTCCATTAATGGCTAAGTATTTATGAAGGTTTATACATTCTACATTAGGCTGGGCCTAACCTCTCATGTCTCTGCCTTATTGTGCAACCTCTGAAATCTCTGTTCAGCTCTCAACCTCCCAAACATTATTCTCTGCAAGGTCTCCTGGAGCCTTGCCCTGCTCATACACATCTTAACAGTGGATCAAGTACCTGGGAGAAATTTTTATGCAATTTTGGAGGGCTCCTTCTTTGCATTCCCTCTTCTAAGGGACCTTGCCCTTCAAACCCAGCTGTGTTAGTAGGCCTGAACTCTGAGCTCTGTTTCCTCTGCCCAGAGACCTTGCTGCCCTCTGCTGGGGCTCTATATCCCTGTGCTGGGATGGATATGAGGCTGATCTCATGTGCTTCCCTTTTCTGAAGGGTAATAATCCTGCCTTGGTTTTGTCCAGTGCCTGCAACTGTTATTTTACACAATTTGTCTAGCTTTTATTGTTGTTTACAGCAGGAAGGTGAGTCCAGTGTCAGGTACTCAATCATAGCTAGAGCTGGAAGTCAAGAGATTCATATTTTAAAAGGGATGAATTTAAGGAACCATTCTGTTTTTCTCATCTCTAGTTGTAGTGCAAGGCTCAACATAAAGAGTCTCTTACCAAATGCTCCTGCTCAAATTCAAATTCCACATTGAAAGTCCTATATCTTTATAGCGTTCTGTCTTTATTTTCAGGCTTTCCATGAAACAGTTAATAGCTTAATAAAATATACTCATCCTAATCTTTGCTAAATTTTCTATTCATATAATTGGAGTAAAATTAAAACCTTTACATATTGATTTTCATATTTATTGATCATTACAGAAAAAAGTTAGATTTCTTAGGTCAAAGATAGAATACGCAAGTACAAGTGCTCAGATGTCTTCAGTTGTTAAGAGTGAAAGAGATGAGCTTTGGCATCTTGTTCCTTCTTTTTTTAATTTTTAAAAATTTTTTCCAGTTTTGAGATGTAATTGACATATAACATTCTATTAGTTTTAGGTGTACGTCATGATCATTTGAGATATATATATATATATTGTGAAATGATTGCCACACAATGACTTTATTAATATCCATCACCTCACATAGTTACAAGTTTTTTTCCTTATGATAAGAACTTTTAACATCTACTTTCTGGGGCCGGCCAGTGGCCAAGTGGTTAAGTTCGTACACTCTGCTTCCGCAGCCCAGGCTTTTGCTGGTTCGGATCCTGGGTGCCGCGGACATGGCACCGCTGGTCAGGCCTCGGTGAGGTGGCGTCCCACATAACACAACTAGAAGGACCCACAACTATAATATGCAACTACATACTGGAGGGATTTGGGGAGAAAAAGCAGAAAGAAAAAAAAGAAGATTGGCAAGAGTTGTTAGCTCAGGTGCCAATCTAAAAAAAAAAAATCTTAGCAACTTTCAAATACACAATACAGTATTTTAAACTTTAGTCACCATGCTGGACATTAAATCCCCAGAACTTATTTATCTCATAACTGGAATTCTGTACCTTTTGACCACCTTCACCCATTTTGCCCTCCCCCTGCCTTTGGCCACCACCAGTTTGTTCTCTGCATCAATGAGTTCATTTTTTCTACATTCCACGTGTAATTGAGATCATACAGCATTTGTCCTTCTCTGTCTGATTTACTTCATTTAGCATAATGCCCCCACGGTCCATCCATGTGTGTGTCAGAAATGGCAGGATTCCCTTCTTTTTTAAGGCTGAGTTCATATATGTATATATATGGAATCACATTTTCTTTATTAATCCATCAATGGACACTTAGGTTATTTCCATCTCTTGGCGGCTGCACTGAACATGGGGGTACAGATATCACTTCAAGATAATGTTTTCATTTTCTTTGGGTAAATACTCAGAAGTGAATTGCCGGATCATATGGTAGTTCTGGTTTTAATTTTTTGAGGAACCTCCGTCCTGTTTTCCATAGTGGCTGCACCAATTTACTTTCCTACCGACAGTGCACAAGTGTTCCCTTTTCTCCACATCCTCACCAGCACTTGTTGTCTTTTTGATAATAGCCATTCTAATAGATGGAAGGTGATATCTCATTATGGTTTTGATTTGCATTTCCCTGATGACTAGTGACGTTGAGCACTTTTTCACATATCCGTTGGCCATTTGTATATCTTCTTCGGAAAAATGTCTATTGAATTCCTCTGCCCATTTGGTAATTGGATTGTTTGGTTTTTTGCTAGAGTTGTAAGAGTTCTTTATATATTTTGGATATTAACCCCTTATCAGATATACGATTTGCAAATATTTTCTCCCATTCTGTAGGATGCCTTTTCATTTCCTTTGCTTTGCAGAAGCTTTTTTGTCTGATGTAGTCCTTCTTGTTTATTTTTGCTTTTGTTGCCTTTGCTTTTGGTGTCAAATCCAAAAGATCATCGCCAAGCCTGATGTCGAGGAGTTTACCTCCTATGTTTTCTTCTAGGAGTTTTATGATTCCAGGTGTTTGAGCTTTGTCATCTCATTCCTTCTTGCTTTTTGATTAATGCAAAACCCAAAGGAATAAATATTGTGTACCTTCACTAAAACTGGCATAGACACAAAATTAGATTAAAGTTAGGGAGCTCTGTAATTCTCATCTCTTCCACAAATTGCATTTTAGGACAATTCAATCCCTGGGTAGGAGCCTAAAACACAATTTTATAGTAGGAAAGCTTCTGTGTTATGGTCATAGAAACAAGAATTTATTTTTGTTTCCCTCATGTTGGAAAGAATAAAGAAGTTATTTAGCAATCCCTGTTTCTCCAAAACCCTATTGCTATTTACTTGACATTGCAGATTAATGTTATTTAAATGTTTCAAAGGGACTTTTTAAAATAGGGGGCCCACTATGTTCAAAGAATTTATTCAGTCATTAAAAATATAATGAATATTTAACGTTTAAATAATGCAGGGGTAACAAAAATGTGTCAAATATTCTTATCTTCAAGCATTTATTGTGGGAGGGGTAGATAAACATAGTACATGGAAGTAAGTGGCCCTTGCAACCGTTTGTAGTGTTATGAAAGTTCCAGGAGAGGAAAGATCTTATTTGTTTGGGTGATCAAAAAAGGTTTCATGAACGCAGTATCATCAAATTTAGTCTTGGGGCCAGCCCTGTGGCCGAGTGGTTAAGTCTGCACACTCTGCTTTGGCGGTCCAGGGTTTTGCTGCTTCCGGTCCTGGGTGCGGACATGGCATCGCTTGTCAGGCCACATTGAGGTGGCGTCCCACATGCCACAACTAGAAGGACCCACAACTAAAATATACAACTATGTACTGGGAGGATTTGGGGAGAAAAGGCAGGAAAAAAATTTAGTCTTAAATTTTGGGTAGGATTTTGACTGGTGGTGAAAAAAGGAAAGGGTGTATAAGCTGGGAGAATCACAGTCAAAGACAGAAAAGAAGGGAATAGCAGAAGGTCTACTTTGTCTGGAAACTAGAAATAACAGTGGGAAAGTGATGTGGGTCTCCTTGATGGGAGTTTAAATACCAGGTTGGGGGATGTAGCCTACGGGGAACCGGAGAATTGACTGATTGGAGGAGCGCGACCTGAGTACAAAATCTTTGACAGTGTTGTGAGTTTGCATAAAATTAAAATGATGTAATGTAAAACACTCTCCTATATTCCAAAGTTGAGTCCTCCCTACATTATTATTTTTAAATTAGTCTATAGAAAAATAAATGATAAATGCTCATGTTCACTACAGCATTATTTGCAAAAGCGAGACATGGAAACATCATAAGTGTCCACTGACAGAGGGATGGATAAAGAAAATTAATATATATATTTATAATATATATTATATATAATGGAATATTACTCAGCCATAAAAAGTTTTTAAAAGAATGTTTTTATCTGGCAAAACTAAAAGTTGGCAATCCTATGTTGGTCCTTAAAACATTGTTTTTGAAACATTATTGGTGAGAAAACTAGAAGACTGGGAACAACTGGCACATGCAGTCAATTTAGACAAAAGGGAGATTGGAGTTGGTTCAAGTACTCTTGGATAGAGTGGAGAAAGTGGGCTGAAAGGAGGAAAGATATTTGGGAAATAAAACTTAGAAAATGAGGCAACCGTTTGGCTATGTGAGTCAACAGAGGACAATTCCAAGGGTGCCATTGAGAAAAACAGGAGAGTAAGAAGCACGCTGGCTTTTTGGTAGTGGCAAAGTAGGTAGAGGCTGACAGGGAGGACTATTTTAGTTTTGGGAATGTTCTGTGGATGTTCCTGTAGGACAGCTGTTTGGAAATGTCCCATGGCCAATTGAAATGTCAGTCTCAAGCTCAGGAAGGAAGCTCATTTATTGATGAGACAACAGACATTTATTTTACACCTACTATCAGCCAAGCACTAAATTTAGGGGAAAGAGATATATTTGCATGTCATTTATAT
Organism: Equus quagga; assembly: GCF_021613505.1. Taxonomy (NCBI): domain Eukaryota; kingdom Metazoa; phylum Chordata; class Mammalia; order Perissodactyla; family Equidae; genus Equus; species Equus quagga. Next base: position 61,928,558 of record NC_060268.1, on the reverse strand, counting down.
AGACTTCCTTAAAATTATCTTCTCCTCATTAAGTACTTGTTACTTAATATAATCCTTTTATCTTTGTTTTATGGTGCTTCTGAGAACCTTTAATTCAAAGATACATTGCAAATACAATAATAAATATTTGAAATTTGCAACTGATCTACAAAATCATAAATGAATAGAAAACTAAGACTGAGAAAAAACTTTTAATGTATTAGTTAGCAGAGGCTGCAGTAACAAAAATCTCAAACATGTAATGGCACAGCGCCATGAAAGTTTCTATCTTGGTCACGGTGAATAGGTGGGTAGAATGGCTCTCCTTAGAGACCCAGGCTGAAGGAGATTCCACCTCATGAACAACACATGGCTTCTAAGCTCACTCTGTCACCTCCGTCTCAGTCAGCATGCATTGGAGAGTTCAGGCCTCAGAGTGGCAAACATCACTTCTACTCACACTCCACTGGCTAAAACTCAGTCACATGGCCCAATCTAACCACAAGGGCAGCTGGGAAGCACAGTCAAGCTTTGTGTGCAGGAAGAAGAGGAAATAAATTTTGTTGAATAATTAGCAGTCTGCCATAATTTGCATTAAATCATCTCGGGAAAAGTTAAACTCTAATAAATAAGACAGTTGGTTATAAAGAGCATTTTGTATATCAATGAACAGAATCTTTAGCACTGCATCTCTGGTGAGAAGTTATTGCCATTTTTAAGGACGTTCTACTCATGTAACAGTTAAACCATGCTTAATAATGGTAAAAATAAAACTAGAAAAGAGTTTAATTCCTATAACATTGTTCAGAGTCCTTGCAAGGGTATCATTTGCTTTTTTTTGCTGAAAAGCAATCTAAGCTAAGCGACCTGAAATGATGGGGGGCAAGAGGAAAGAGGACAATATCCCAGGATTAATATATTTTCTGTAAGCAGATCCTTTATGACCTTCCTCTTTATTCCCAGGAATATGGGCCTCTTTGATGTGTTTGTGGTTTTTGCATTTCTTTCACCATCAGCATTTTTTCTTCAAAATTGTCCTTAAAGTGACTACATCCTTTTATGAACCCTCACTTAGCCTGTAACCACTTGCCTACTTCCAATAAATTTTTACAACAAATCTCATACCCTTCAGCTTAGTTCTGCACTTGAGCCCAAACACGTGCTCAGAGTAGCAGACTGAAACCCATCAGCAGCAATATATCATTTCTCAAGATCTTATATCACTTGGTATCTAGAGATCTCTGCATTTATTCATGAAATATAACATGTAGATTATCCCTACTTTCATGTATCCTTTAAGACTTACAAGTTAAAATCAAATATCTCTACTGGGGATCCTTCTTCTGGAAGCTTCTACTTATCAGCTCTGCTTTGCTAAGTATTTCATTGACATCAACAACATATTGTTACTTCTGGCCTAGGATTTGGAAAGGGAAGTATTTGAAAGGTAATTAAGTATTTCAGATATTAGCTCTGTTTGGGTTGATGGTAAATAGCTGATACAGTCTTGTCTCAGTCCATTTGGGGTGCTATAACAAAATACAAATTGGGTGGTTTATAAATAAAAAAACATTTATTTCTCACAACTCTGGAGGCTGGAAGTCTGAGATCAGGTGCCAGCAGGAGGCTGTCCTCTGGGTTGCAGACTTCTCACTGCGTCCTCACATTGCAGAAGGCCTAGGGAGCTCTGTGGGGCCTCTTTAATAACGGCACTAATCTCAACCATGAGGGCTCCACCCTCATGACCTAGTCACCTCCTACTAGGAGGAGGCTCTACCTCCTAATATGATCACCTTGGGGATAAGGGTTTCAACATATGAATTTGGTGGGGAGGGGAGACACGGAAATTCAGACCCTAGCTAGTCCCTTCTTGGTAAGTGGTAGGCAGCTGGAGAAGAGCTGAGACAGGGTTATTTGGATCATTAGGAAACCTTCACAGTGTTGTTTAATCAGAACACGTTAGTGGATTTTGCTTCTGGTCACCTAGCATGAGAATACTCTTCGGGCAGAATCCTGAAATTGATGAGCAGCAAGGTCACATATCCCACTGCAGAAGCTAAAGGAGGCAGATCGTCTGCTCCTCGCTCCCAATCGCTGGGGCATCTGCAAATGTTCCACTCAAGGGCTTTGAACTGTGAGGGAGGGACACAAAAATGGAGGCTCCCGAGAGATCATCTGCAGCAATGGAGGGGTGCAGAGTCCACAGCTTAGAGATGACTTCCGAGGTATGGGGGTCCTTTGCAGACTATACCTAAACATCTTGGCTACTCCAGGCTGCCCAGCTTCCCATTTCCTGCTCTTTTCCTGGACCTTGTTCTTTGGTTCTGTGATAGCCTTATAAACTTTACATTCAAGTTGTCAGCATTCAGACTTTCCAGAGAAAGTTTAGGGTACAGGTATACTCTCCTGAGGACCTATTATTTCAACTAGAAATGCATTGGAAAATGGCTATTTTCTCAGAATGCATCAAATTGATCTCTAATTCAAGAAGAGTTGTAGAATATATATATATTTTTTTAAAGATTTTTTTATTTTTTCCTTTTTCTCCCCAAAGCCCCCCCGGTACATAGTTGTATATTCTTCGTTGTGGGTCCTTCTAGTTGTGGTATGTGGGACGCCGCCTCAGCGTGGTTTGATGAGTAGTGTCATGTCCGCGCCCAGGATTCGAACCAACGAAACACTGGGCCGCCTGCAGCAGAGCGCGCGAACTTAACCACTCGGCCACGGGGCCAGCCCCGTAGAATATACATTTTAAAATAATTACACATAGGTACAAATAACTACCCTTACAAAGTAGCTAATCTGAGAGGGCAATTTTACTATATATGCTTAAAATTATAAATACTATTTGCAAAGAGTAAACGTATTAAAAGTTCTTAGAAAGTCTGTTCTCTACCTCTTATATCTTAATAGACTTTAGTACCCTTCTCTTCATAGAAGCAAACTTCAACCCCAGATGGGTTAAAACAAATTAGTAGATTCTAAATTAATTTCTATTTTTTCAACCTAGATTGTCTTTAGTCACCTTTTTTTTTTTTTTTTTGAGGAAGATTAGCCCTGAGCTAACATCTGCCGACAATCCTCCTCTTTGAGGAAGACTGGCCCTGAGCTAATGCCTGTGCCCATCTTCCTCTACTTTATATGTGGGAGGCCTACCACAGCATGGCTTGCCAAGCGGTGTGTAGGTCCACACTTGGGATCTGAACCGGTGAACCCTGGGGCTGCCGAATTGGAACATGTGAACTTAACTGCTGTGCCAGCGAGCTGGCCCCAGAGTCTTGTTCTATAACTCCTCATTCCATTATTTGTCTTCAAGGCATCTATTTTTTTTTCCTTTATAGCCCTATTTTAACACTAAAAATAAGAGCTCATAGCTCTGGTTTTCTTCCTGGTGAATGGTAAACCAATTTTCCTCTTATTGCTACCCCCAAATTATCTTTAATAAATATATTTAAGAAACTGAGTCACAAAAGTTCTAGTGATTTCCAAACAAGTGTTCAGGTAATAGTTTTTATTTCTCTTTCCTTTTCAAAATAAACCATCTTTAAGCTGTTTTAAGATTTCTTGCTATTAATTTCTAAAATCACATATGACTATTTTCATCTAACAGTGCTTTTTTCCATAACCAACCCATTGATAAAGTATTCAATAATTTAAAAAATAAAACCATCCAATTCTTTATTAAGCAAAAGAATTAAGACTAGCTAACTTTTTAGATCCTGGGCCTCAACATTGCTTTGCTATTCAAATCAAAATGCTGTAGTCTTCACATTTGTTACCATGGATTTCAAAAGAATAATCTACATTTCTAAAAGCTATTTATATAGAAAGACAAAGAACATAATGAAGCTGGAGTTTTTCCATATCATTGTTTTTTGGGGTCCAGGCAGCAGAGCCATGATGTAGGTGAAAAAGTCCTATGGCCAGGTTCCAGTGTATGTGATTCAAGCTGAAGAACAAAAAGTTGGACTGTGAATACATTAGCTCAACTCAAAAGGATGTTAACCAAAGGGTCCCCATCTTTAGAGACCAAACAAGGGCAAATGAGCTAAAATGGCATCATCATCAATGTGGGTTATTTATAAAACAGTACTTTCCAACACATATCAAGAGGCTAGGACAGCCATTGCTCAAACCTCTTAAGAGAACAAGATAGGCTGCTCATTTGTTTGGAATGGTTCTTGAAGGAAAATACTTTGGAAGACAGGAAGGTATCTTTCCTCACTTGAAGGCCATTTGTCTCCCTAGGGGCTCAGGCCTTTGAATTGCATCTCCTTTATTCTTCTCAGTGCGAATCAAATCCAGTTCTGGAGGTTACATACTTTGCATCTTTCACAACCTCACTCCCATTGTAGAATCACTCAGCAGTTGGGAACTCATCCTGTTCCCACTGCGTCGCAAAATCCAGCCAAGATTCCTTGATATGGGGCTTCTTTTATTAGTCTATCTTCTGATATTTAGAGCTATTCAGAGCATTTATTTACTACTATAATATGCAATAAAATGTAATTTAAGAAACAAATCTTATAAAATAAGGACCACAAGAGCAGGGTTTTTTGTTTTTTAGTTTAGTCAAGTAGCGTGAAGCAAATGGCTCAGCTTTAGCTGAGCTATATTATTATTTCTTTTTGATAAAAAAAATCAAAATCACCGAAATTTTCTTAGAAATAAACTACAAACAAATCTATTTGTAAAAGTGACAGGAAATCTCTAAATTCAAAGTATGTTGGAAATATGGGAAGTGTATTCAATTGGTTATATAGTGTTTGGCTATTTCAACTTATGTGATGATTGACATCCAGTGAAGTTTTCTTTCCTTTTTTTTTTTGCTTAGGTAGATTTTTTCTAACACCAATACAAAAGCTGTTATCAAAAGGTATAAAGTAAGATGCTTCTAAAAACAACTACTAAATTTAATATTTTGACTTAGTGATCAAGCCATGATTTTTTCAATTCTAATTTAAATTTCTTCCTGTATACTCTCTTTAACCAGAGTTTGGGCTTTCAAGTCATCCTTTTCCATCTTTGTATATTAAAGTGAGCTATTTGCTTCTGTTTAGCAGAGCTGGATGGGAACATCTCTGCATTTGACCTGTTGGCTTTAAGGGCTTACACCTCAGCAAAGGGACTGTTCCATATCACATTGCTAGTGCTGTGGACTTAATTGTGGTTAAAAATTTTAGTGGAAGATGAGCATTTACCATCAAAGAGAACATAAATCTCAGGACACCTATGTTACATAGTTTCTATACATCATATTGACTTGATGTGTTTGTGAGGCAGAGTTCTGGTTTGTAACAACCTTAAATACCATATCCAGAAATAACTGACTCTGGCAAAGAGAGGTAATTTGGGGTCCCTCTATATTTTAGAACAAAGCCAATACAATTTTAAAAAGAATAAATTCCAACTACACAAGTTGACTTCAATAAGATTAACAAAACTGAGAAAGACAAATACGTCAGCTAAGTCAACAAGTCAAACTACTACTCCATACTATTTATACCCAGATGAAATAAAACAATGACTTCCCATTTTTATTTTGCATTTTCCAGCTACTCAGAGTAAACATTATCACTTTCAAATTCCACTTATTATTTTATCTGAAAGAAGAATTTGCTTAGTAAAATGTTTAGCTGCAGGATTTTGTTTGCAATCCGTCAGGTTACAATATCAAAGTTTAGTACTAGTTTCTCCTCCAGTGTAAGCATTCTGTATGTGTGCTTTATTTACATTGCCACTTTTTATTTCCTCCTAAACTTTGTCTCAAGAATGAAATTGTATTGGTGTCATGTAACAATATTTCACATTTGCAACATACATTTGTTTTATCTCTCCCTTGAACCCACGTCCCTGAAAAAAAAACCCCACAATGTATCCAAAAAAGAAAAAACTACCGTAGAGTGTATGGGGAAGCCTGTAGACAGGTAGACCTAAAGGCACTGAAGACAGTTGTGTGCGAAGGGTAAAGATGTATTTGTCCTTGTCGCCAACAATCCCCATGACTTATAAACAGCCACGGGCAGCCAACTTAGTACACAAAGTCCTAGGCCTGGCCATAAGAAGTTGGTAACCAGTGGGAATTAAGGCTTTAAGGTCTCTTACAACTAACGTGATGCAAAAAAACCCAAAGCAAGCAAACCGTAAAACCTGGAGAAAGTGCTCCAAATAGAGCCTCTTTGGCAACCCAGACTGAACCAAATGACTCAGGTGCACGATGAGAGTAAACGGTGCGCCGTTTTCTTTCACTAGGTCTATAAAGCCCATAAATTATGTTTGGTCCAGAAAACCAGGAGTTATTAGCACCTTCCTCTTCCGCTATTTAATATTCAATATCTTCGGCAACAATTCTTAACCCACGATCTTCATTCATTTGTTGACTAAACGAGACCCTGGGTGCCTCTTGGTGATCACTCCTTCCAAGCTGACCTTATATGACAGCAAACTGAAATGCCCCTCCATGGAGAGGGTCCACCGCGCGAGGTAAGTCATCCAAAGGTGGACGCATCTTGCTTTTATTTACTCATTTATTCGAGGGGCGGGGACGGCTGCGGCTGGCCTAAGACGAGGGCCGGCGAAGGGGCGCGCGGGCAGGGGGCCGCAGCCCGGGGGTGGGAGCCCGCGGAGAGGGGGGGCAGCAGCCGCGCTCCCCCGGCTCGGTCCGCCGGACCCACGAACGACCAGCCCCTCCCCTACGGTACCCTTGACCCCTCCCCCGCTTTCCAGGCCTTTCATCCGCCCGCCCGCCTAGCAGCCCGCGACCCCTAGACCTCACGCCGCCCGCCTCTTTCCGCAGGCCCGGGGCGGCCCGCGATGGCCGGGGCACCGCGAGGACCCCGACCCGACCCCTCCGGCCGCGCCCCTCCCCCTCGTAGAACGCACCTGCGGCCCCGCCCCCGGCCAAACGCTGAGGCGGCGGCGGGCTGGTGAGGCCAGGCGGCTCGGCCCTCGAGGCACAGTCACCTTCCCTTCCCCCGCCATTCCGCCCACCCCCCTCGCTCAGCCAGCGAGCAGCCGCCGCGCTCCTCAGCCGCCCCGAAATCTAAAGGGGTCCGTCTCCGGCACCACAACCAAATGGCTGAGCCTCCCTGGCCGGCTGCGCAGTCCGCCCATTGGTCCCTTCCCCCCCCGCCGCCGCCACCATTGGCTGTTGCCCGGAGACCCTCGGCGGCGATTGGCTCAAGCTGCTGCCGTTCATCCTCGGGGCCGCAGATCCCGCCTCCACGGTGATCAGGTTAGTGTGCGCCGCGGGTGCTGGGGGCTCGAGAACCGAGCGGATCTGGTTGAGCCTTCAAAGTCCTAAAACGCGCGGCCGTGGGTTCGGGGTTTATTGATTGAATTCCGCCGGCGCGGGAGCCTCTGCAGAGAGAGAGCGCGAGAGATGGACATGGACAAACGGATTCATTTAGAGCTGCGGAACAGGACGCCCTCTGATGTGAGCATTTGCCAAAAATATCTCTGTCGGTCCATTCTCCTACTTTGTGTGTGTGTGTGCGTTGGGGGGAGGCACTTTTTTTTTGAGGGGGGGCGCCCGGGAGGTGTGGGTTTGGGGGTCGGACTGCAAATGAATTGCAGGGTTGGGGGGTTGCAATGCCATCCGAGCATGTTCCGGCTGCCGCCGCCGCTGCCCTTGGTGTGTGACTACCTGTGCGTGTGCTCCCGCGTGTGCGAGTGTGGGTGCGAGAGTGTGCGTGCGAGTGTGCACCCACCGGGGGCCAGCGGGCGCACGCGTTTGGGTCGGAGAGAATGAGGAAAAATAACCCTCTGAGCTCGCTGCTCCCGTGACTCCGTCTGGGGGAAAGATTAACGAGGGAGGAGGAGGAGAGGGGCTGCCTGCTGGATTTAACAACAAAAAAAAGGGGTTTTATATTTTATAAATGAATCCCCCCTTCCGCCCCCCTCCCGCGCCTTCCCCCTCCCTTTCTCTCTCTCTCTCCGCTCGCGCACACACAATAAGTTTTGGGCTTCGCGAGTCCGGTTTAGTTTCTGATAAATGTGGGCCGAGGCCCCCGGGGAGAGCGCGTGGGGAGGGGGCTGCAGTGGAGTTGGGAATGGCTCGAGTTTAAAGTGCGTCTTCATTTCTTTGCAGTGATGAGGCGAGAGACGGGGGAGCCATATTTGTAACTTTGTAGTGTTCGTGAACGCGCCCTTTCTCTCCCTCCCTCCCTTTCTCTGCCTCCCTTCCTCTCCTCCTCTTTCTCCCTCACTCTTTCCACCCCACCTTCGGGCCAGATGCTGATGTTTCTTCCTTTCCTTCCGAAGGGAGGATAAATTGGAAGAAAGGGGGGAGGGATTTTCGAACGTGCAAAGGCACAGATAATCCCCGCGCCTCCTCACCTCGAGCGATCGCTACTGCAAGTTGCCCAAAGGCTACGTCCCGGTCCCCCCTCGCCCCCGCTCCTTCCGGCCTCCCTAAGATGCCAGCCTTTGAGCCCTGGCGCCCCCCGGCACGACTCCCGTCCCGTCTCTCTCTAGGGTGGGCTCCTCGGCAGCCATTCGGCGCCTGGTTAATAAATGGGCACGAGAAACTTTGTCAGGACGCGAGCTGCCCAGAGCTGGTGCCCGTGGTGGGTATCGGCTGGGTCCGGATTTCTGCGGGCATAGCGAACACGCAGCTCCGGGATGGGAGTTTGCCTTCTCGTCGCCGTTATTGATTGGGCAGCGGCGGGAGTGCGGCCGGAGGAAACTTGCACGGATGGGAACTGGGAGGCTCGGCTAAAGCCCACCCCCCAGGAGGGGGAAGGTGAGGGTGGGTTACGCGAACGCTCCTTTTTTCTGTCTCCCTCTCGCTTTCAAACAGTGTTTTATGTGAGTTGGCGGCTCAGCGGAGGAGACCCCGGATCTGGGGCGGAGACGCTGGCCGACTCCCCTCGTGGCCCCTCCGGGGACCAGGCGGGAGGACCCCCCCGCCCTCCGGCCTCGGTGGCCAGGGTTCCACTGAGTTGGGAGTTTGGGTAGCACTGTGCGCTGACCTGTCGCCCCTCCAGCCCGTTAAAACCCTAATCCCTGGCGAAGGCAGGCCTTGCTTCCTCTCTTCTTAGTTCCTCCCCCAAACCTGAGTGAGACTTTTGAAACAAGATCGTTTTTGTGCCCCCCCCATCATAACGCAGCTGTGGACTGTAGACGTGCAGTGCCTTATGGCGCGCAGGGCGGGGAGGGGGTGGCGGAGGGAGGGGAGGGGGTGCCCGCCGCGGAAGGCAGGAGTTTCCGCGAACAATTTCCCGGCGGTTTGCCTTTCTCTGGCCGGTTTCATCCCCGCTCGGACCCGGAGCCGAAGCATTTGGGGGCTGGGTGTGGTGTTGGGGGAGGGGGCCCGAGCCGTGGTCTTCCCGCGTACTTTCCGGAAGCCCCCTGCGCGGAGGGGGCAGGGCGCCAAGTTGGGGGCCAGGGTCGCGGCGGGTGGGTGTGGAGGCGCGGTTCTCCCGGCCAACCCCATCCACACTGCTGGCCAACTGGGAGCGAGATGGAAAGCGGGTCGAACCGGCTCTTTAAACTTCCCCGAGTGTGTGCTGGGGGAGGGGAGCGCGCCGCGCCGAACTGGGAGCGATTTCTCACGCTTCGCCCCCTCGCCTCCCGAGCGTCCCTGCCCACACGCCTGCCCCCGGCCTCGAGGCGGGGTGGGGCGCGGGTGGGGGCAGAGGGGGCACTTTCTGCGCCTTTGGGGCGGAGGGGGAGAAAGCTGGCTGAGGAGGGACAAAAGGGGTGGGGGAGGAGGAACTGTTTTTTTAAAACGTTCTGAAGACAAATAGCTCCCGGAGAGCGCCCCTGCGCCCCTCCCCGCCGCGCTCCAGCCCGGGGCCCCCACACACCCACCTTCGGAGCCTCTCCCAACTCTGATCCGGGGGCTGGTGGCCACGCCGCGACGCCGAAATAGGACGAGCAGCCATGTTTCCCGGGTCTCTCGCGGCCCGCCCTGCCCCTCCCCCATGGCGCTGCCGGTGCCGAGCGCGGGGCTCCCAATGCGGCCGCCGGGCTCCCTGCGGCGCGGGGCGCGGGGCACGGGGCGCGGGCGGGCGCCGGGGTGGCAGGGCCGCGTGCGCGCGGGCCGGGGTGCGGGC
>NC_060268.1:61899221-61918121 GCF_021613505.1 Equus quagga | reverse complement strand
GGGGGGGGGCAGAGTCTTGCGCCATCGCCCCGACGGCCCCGGACGTAGAGGCGGCAGGGGTGGCCGGCCCTGGGGACTCGCAGTGGCGTTCTGGGCCCCGATGGGGTTTCGCTTCCCGCGCCAACGGCCTGAGGTTTTGCTGGAGCGTCGCGGCGCCGCTGCTCTGGGAGGGCGACGATCCTCCGCGCGCCCCCCCGCCCGCCGCGCTCCCTCCCTCCCCGCCCCTCCTCTCCCTTATTTCGTTCTCCTGCGGGCGCTCCAGACAGAGTTAAATGTGGCCCTAAAGACGAACCGATCGTCCCGGTTTTGCTGTTTCGGCGGAATGATGGGAGGGTGGGGGGAGAGATTAAGCCAGAGGTTTCTTTTCGGGGGGAGGCGCACGCGACTCTAGCGGCCCTGAGTGATGCCGAGGACGGCTGCCGCTTCCCCCGGAGGGACGAGCTGTCGGTGCGCCGGGGAAACGCCCTCGGGGGCTGGGCTCTCCGGGAAGGTAGGTCGCCCGCGGGGTTTCAGGTGGGGATTGCAGCGCCCTGCAGGCCGCCTGGGACCCCTCTCGCTGTTTCTCTGCCCCTCCCCCTTTTATTTTTGCCTGGGGGAAGGCGGCAGTAGTAATGGTAACCCTAAGTCGAAAAGAGAAGGGCATAAGGTTTGCTTTTGTAAAAAGTAAATGATGTCTTTCTGCCGACTGTCTTTCTCTGTTGAATGCAGAGCCAGGCACGGCGTCGCGTCGCTGGCATCTTTCTGGGACTTTTTAGAAAGCCAATATCGATGCTGGTTAACCACCTCACTGGTTAAACTCTGGTGACTGCAGACTAGCGATCATGGCAGTGCCTGGCCAAGGCTGCCCAGGAAGTCAGGTTTAACTTTGACCTTTGGAATACATCGCATGATGTTTTCCAGGCTGACTTAGTGCCTAATTGGGTTCAAGTAGCCTGATATTAACTCCAGTTTATACAAGCCGTCCAGGGATCCCTAGGCGGACAACTGAGCGTGAGATCCTTCTAGTCACGGCCAGTTAGGTTTTGTTACTGGATTGCTGGTGCTGATGGTGGTTTTGAGTCTGGGGGCTTCACAGTGAAGCTGGGTTCTGGAACCCACAGACCTGAGCTTTAATTCCCCCGACACAAAGAGGTAAGATAAGTCAACCTGCCCCTTTGATCTCAGGCAGGTTAACTTAACTTACCTCTTTGAACCTTGGTTTCCTCACCTGTAAAATGGGAACAATAATCCTATTTAACAAATAAGTGGTGAACTGGCTTGATCTGACCCCCAGGTGCTCAGTGCATGGGTGGTGTTATTCTCAGAGAGGTACTGCGGTGCGATGAGGCCCAACTTTGAGCTTCTCTACGCTTTAGAATAACAGCAATAATAATAATAGCTCATGCTTATTGAGCACCTGTGCTGTGCCTGGCAAAGTTCTGAGTGGATTTTACACATATCAATTAATTTAGTCTCCGCAACAGCACTATGAGGTTGGTACTATCATTATCCTCAGGTTAAATACAAGGAAATTGAGGCGTAGAGAGGTTATCACAGCCAGTCTGCGTGCTCAGTCTGTGTTCTCTACTGCCTCTCCCCTGAAGCACTGTTTTTTGTAAGACCTGGGGAAGAGCTTTTTCTTCTCTGGCTTTGAAATGGTGCCACCTTATGAGAGTGAGTTTCCTGGCATTGGAGGTATTGAAATGAAGCCTGGATAGCCTCCTGGTTGAACATAATTGAGGTGGGTGGTCAGGACCACAGGTCCTGTCTATCATTTTAAGGGGGAAGCCATACACTATCTGATGAACCTGGCCTTTTAGGTGTTGGGGGGACACATTTTGGGTGATGAGAAAACAAGCAGGAGCCTCTCTTCAGCAGTGTTTTCTGTGGGATCTTGCGTGTAAGGCATTTTCCATTTTTATTAGTCTCCATCTGATAGCCAAAAAACTGAATGGAATTGGCAAATCCTTGGTATGTAGGATGTACTATACTAGTACCACCTTATGGATCATCTCACTTAATCTTCCCAGCAACTCTTGAAGGATAGGCCAAAGAGCATGACATCCCTCCTGTTGCGAGGGTGAATCATCCAGGTTAGGAGAGAACAACCAGTACTCAGCAGAGTTGAGTTCTCCCCCGTGAAACCAGAAGCCTGTTGGTTGGACAGTAAGGACTTTGAGAATTCTATAGTCCATTGGGTCACCAGGGTCACCTGGGGAGCATGTAAAACACAGATTCCTGGCTCCCGCCCTGGACATTGGTTTAGCACAGGCATCACCAAATTACAGGTGAGCTGCCTGTTTTTGTATCATGAGCTGAGAATAATTTGTACATATAAACATTGCAATCAACTTGATGATGTGGAACACTTAACTCTGAATCCCAATTAAGTGAAACGTATCCCGCCCCCCCCAAAGAATTCCACTTGTTTTGTTAGACCCTTGGTGCAAAAAGAGTCGTACTCATTGTATATTTTGCATTTATTGATGAGAAAATGGTGGGAGTTTGTTTTCTCTCATTATAGAAGTGCCTGTGTGGCATTGTCAGTTTTGCTTTTGGGGAAAGTTGGCTACCTAGCCTTTCACAGAAAAAAGTTTCATAATCCCTGGTTTCCTAGATTGGGGGGAGGGATGCTGGGATCTGGGTTTTTAAGTTTTAAAAGATTCTTAAATTTCTTATTAAGCATGTGGCAAGCCATTCACTTGAGGGTCTTTCCACATGCCTCTCTATGTGCTCTTGAACTAGTTGTTGCCTAGTGGAAGTCAGCCAGCATCCAAGCACCTCGGTCAGAAGAGAAATCGCCCTTGTTGCTGCTTTAGAATTGAGCACCCCTTCTATCCAGAAGTTCCTCTCTATGACCAACTGAAATTCTTTATCTTGCATACTCAGAATATTTCAAAAGGTGTTTGCATATTTTGTAGTTAAATGGTTACTCTCAAAGTTGAGATGTTTTCTCTGAGCCAGAGGGAAGGAGCTTTGAACTGCAACGGTCGGAGCTTTGAGGCTTGTGGAAGGTGCAGCAGCTGTGTACCAGGCGGCTGACACCAGACCCTCAGAGCACAGATCATTGAAAACCACAGATAATCCCGGGGTCTTGAGTCGTGGCCTGCTCTTCTTCCCCGACGCGTGTTTCCTGAGGAAGGAACAGCAGCACAGTGGCTTTGAGTCTCAGTGCCCTTCTTTCCACCTCCTCATCCTCTTGTGCCTGAGCAAATGAGCAGAAGGAATGGATATAAGGTTGGCCAGGCTGAGAGGAGGAGGAAATAAATCCAAGGGGACGAATCCTGGTCCCCATAATTGCAGCCTGTACTTCAAGGATAGCAAACCACAGGCCCAGTTCCCTCTCTTAGCTACTGCTGCACCACCCTCTCAAGGTGACTCGCTTTAGACTTACACAACCCTTCTGATCTGTAATACAAGCACCTGATTGAGCTTTGGGGGCTGGTCATCCCAGACCTTCAGTCCAAATTAATTATACCACGTTGAAATAAACATCTTGGTGATCCTTTATGGAGATTCTAGGATACTCATCAGATGGCTCATTACCACTGTGCCTGCCCTTCCTACCTTGCTGCAGTTACTGAGCAGAGAGCTTGTTGCTGATGGTGGTGCGCCCTGGTTGCATGACCTTGGCCCAGTTCTTTGGCCTGCATTCTGATTTGGTGAAGAGTAGGCTCATTAGTCTGGTATCCAGAGGGGGCACTCCCTTACAGATGATTGCTGCCTGTGCCCCTCCCCCCATTTTGTCCCGTCCATCCCCTGCTCTAGCTAGTTCCCCAGTCTCCTAGGAAGTACCTTCCACCAGTTGCCCATCACCACTGTCCTCCTCCCACAAACAGGTAGAGAAGCATAGGCCTGATTCTGACTATTACATTACATTGAAATATAATTATACGACAAATGATAAATACCCAACAATGATGTTTTCATTAAAGAGATGGAGTCTGGCAGGGATGGAGAATTGTGAAGGCATCTGTTATTCAGAACTTCTCATTTAATAAAATTTGTTGAAACTAGATGAGCAAAGCCCCCATGGCCCTGGGCCACCTGCCCAGACGTGGAAACAGCTTCTCTATAGAACCAGTTGTCCTGATGATATTTGTTAATACAAAGTCAGTACACAAGATAAAATGTCCTTGTTCTGCCACACCAGGCCCTGTCCTGTGCCTGCTGGGCCACACCCCACAACCCCCATGTTTTCACTCAAATTTATTTTGTTTTGGCTCCACAGCTGCCACAGTGCTCTCATCTCCTTTACTAGAACTTGCTCCAGGCAGCACATCTAAGAGATCAGCTTACTTACTCCCTACCACTTACTCTAATGTGGATTAAAGTGAGGGCTGTCTTTCCCAGCCGTGTTTGCATTTGGAGATTCCGGTTTGGTGAGGAAATCACCAGAGGACTATTAGAGACCTGGGTGCTGTTCTCAGCTTTGCTATTAACTAACTTGGACACGTTGTTTGGCTTCTTGGGGCCTCTGTTTTCTCCAGTCTAAAATCAGAGTGTTGAATTGAACCAGTGGCTTTCAACCTTTTTGACCCTGGCGCTAAGATGCTAACACCACTACTCAGCATGATATACATATGTATGTTCTGACAACACGCTCCCTTACTTTGTGTAAAACTTCTATTTATTAAAAAAGAAGTATGCTGGTTTTGACTCGTAAATTGATTTCATTACTTGTTAATGTTTGAAGACATTAAAGGATGACTTTTAAGTTTCCTTCACACTCAAACATTTTGTGGTTTTATTTGGGAGGATGGGGAATGCCGTTTGTAGCTTTGAGAAGTCTCTCCAGCGAGGGTCAACAGTGAGCCGTCCTGCCTCTAAGGCAGCTCATCCCGGGGTCTCATGTTCTCCAGCTGCTCTCCATCTAGCTGTTTCCCAGTGCAGACCTTCTCATGGCATTAAGGAATCATTATCCTAAATTCCTACCCCGGATGGATGCCTTCCAAGGCTCCTGGTTGTGCCAGTGGCCCTCAGCCAAGCATGTTCCTCCACTCCCTTGTCTCTACGCTCATCACCCACTGCCCTCCATCCTTCACTGTGCCACACACTATGCAGGTTGCCTGGGGCTCCCACATTTTCCAGTGTGGAGGAGAGAAGGACAGAGAGAGAGGAGAGTGCACTTGGCTTCTGCTCCCACCCACACTGCCTGGGTGTGCACCCTGTCTTCTCGATTTCCAGCCCTGGCACTGGGGCAAGCCCCTTCTTCTCACAGTGCATTCCCTTTTTGTCTCTGGAAAATGACAATGTAATAGTACCTGCCACAAAGTAAGCACTCAATAAATGTTAGATGTTATTGTTAGTATGGTCTATTCCTCTAGAACACCTTAGTTGGCATTCGTTTAAAAAAAAGAAAGCTTCCATTATCAACAGACATAATTGTATAAAAAGTTATATTCGTTTCAGTGGGAAAAGAGGTTCGAAGCTAGAGATTTAAACTTGCCAGAAGTTATTTTTCCCCACAAGCAATTCAACAGTAAATGTGTCGTTTCTAGATGTGAGTATAGCTATAGCATCTAAACATTGTGGAGCAGCCCCAGCATGGAATTCCAAGTAGTTTCTGCTGAGGGTAATGTCACCACTCGCCCTCCTCCTGGGCAACTCCTTTTGTCCCTGCCCTCAGCAGCTGTTTCAGACTCTACTCCTCCAACTGCTCACCGACCCTCTACTCTTTCCCTCCCAGCCGGTGACCTCCCCCCTCACAGAGAAACTTGAAACCTCCTGGGTCCCTGAGAAATTCCTAGACTAAATCCATGCCCAGCTCAGCCATCCTTTGGGTCTCATCCGCTCCTGCCCTTCAGTTCCCTTCTTCCTCCTGCGCACCTAGCCACTCCTCTCGTTTGGATCCTTTTCAAGCTTGGGATGTTTCTCCCATCTTAAAGCAGATAGAAAACCTCCCTTGGTTCTTACATCTCACTATAGCTCCTGTCCGTCTCTCTCTTCCCTTTTACATTCAGCTTCCCGAATTGTCTGTCGCCACCTTCTCCATTCCCTCACTTCTCTCCCACCTCAGCCCTCTTCACTCTGGCGTGCTTCCTAAACAGCTCCAGGAATCCCAGCAGCTTTCACCTTCTCTTCCCTGATTCCTCAGCAGCAGTGTTCATACCCTTGACCTGCATCAGATGTGTTCCCCTGCCTCTCCCTTTCTCCAGTATTTCTCCTGCAGGCCTGGCCCCTCTGCTGTGTAGCCATGGGATGCAGGCACGCCTGGCCTCTGGGCCCTCTTAGTCTGTATTCCTTCCCCATGAAATCTCGTCCTTCTCACGGACAGCTGCACGTGCTGTGTGCTGCCCCGGGGTCTGATGTTACCCCGACCTCTTGGCTAAGCTCAGGACCCACCCAGTGTCTCCGCCTGTGTGTCCCCAAAGTGCCCCACACTCAAAATGTCCAAAGGGAACTCATGACCTCTGTAACCTCCTCCACCCCTCCATAGGCGTGGCCTTCTATCCATCGCGAGTCAGACAGTTCAGAATGTTATCCTGTGCTCTTTGCCAGCTGATCTCCCTGCATCACAGCCCCCTTGAGGCCATGCTGCACACTTCAGCCAGCATGATCTTACCAAAACACAGGGGCAATCTTGTCACCCCGTACTTAAAATACACGGTTGTCAGGATAAAGTCCAGCACCCTTAATGAGACCAAGAAGGTCCCCCATGAACTGGCCACTGTTGGCCTCTTCCTCTCATCTTCTCCCTGCGCCCCCTTCCCACTTTGCTGACCTCGCTCACCGCCTTTTATTCCCTCAAATCTGTTCCACACTGACTGCCACCATCACCTGCTTAGCATCTAATCATCTTTACCGGCTCCTTCACCCTCCACTCCTCAGCTTGGTCTGGTTCTTTTGTTATGAAACTGTCAGAAATTTCCTTCAAAGTGCTTTGGTTTGTAGTTTTACGTTCCTGAATGTGAGTGTTGTAATTAGCATCTCTGTCCCCCTGTGTAGCCAGTAGACTATGTGATTTAAGGGACTTTACTCATCACTGTGTCCTCAGAGCTCAGCGCTATACTTGGCACGTGGTGTGCATTCTAGAAGTACTGGTGAGTGAAGGAATCATGGTACTTACGTGTTCTTGTCTTACATGTTATTACCCACTATCTGGTGAGCCAAGCACAAAGCCACCAAAACAAAGCATCGGAAGCGACACCGCGGTTTCCCCTGGCTTGGGGTGAGCCCCTGCCTCTGGCAGCTGAGTCACACTTTCTCAGCCCAGTGGTCTTCAGATTTTTCTGGTTTTTACATCCCATATCAGTAAAAAATTTGAACCTGAGCCTCAGTATGTCTACCTTTACTTATGGTTTATTCACTTACACTACATGTCAACATGTACATTATAAAAAAAGAGCACCAAAAAAATTAAAAGTGTAAGTTAAATATTAAGATATAAAAGTTTTCATTTCTTCCTGCTCCCCGGAAGGTTGTCTTGGGCTGTCCACTTAGGAGACCACTGGTTCTGGTCAGTTGCTTCCTGAGATCTTCCCAGCCCTCCTATGTGATGGGTCATGGTGGAGAGCATTCGTAACCCCTCTTTGATAAAGGGAAAATCCACTTGTCTGCCTGAGATCCCCAGCAAATCAGATGTCCGTTGCTGTGCGTCAGCTCAGTGCTGCCTGGTTAGGCTGTGTGCACAGACCCACCACAGCCCTGTCACCTCATCCCTTAGGGTCCAGCCAAGGCAAACCCCTGGGCGGTTCCTGCACACGTCCTGAGAGGCCCAGTGGTGTCTGAGGTGCAAGGGTTCCATCAGCCATAGACAGGCTAGTCAGGGTGGGGCGGGGTGGGGCCCGCTTTCTCCTGCTTATCCTCAGGCTGGGAATAAGTAATCAAAGGCAGGATCTGCTGCAGGCTGGAGAAGCAGGAATGGAGGGCCTGGTGAAGCCTGGAGGACAGGCCTGCCAGTGTTTCCATGTGAGGCACTTGAGCAAAGTTGTGCTGGGCCTCTGCAGTCAGGAGTGCCCAGAAGGTCTGGACTGCTGGATTCTGCTGCCTCCCACAGAAGTCATGAGAGTCTGTGTGTGCATGTGCGTGTGTGTGCGTGTGTATGTGTGTGTAGGGGCAGGTAGGGTTGAGGCAAGATCCTGCAATAGTAAATTTAAAGGGATTACTTTCAGATTTCTTCGAGGGACTTATCCCGCATTATGTAACCAACTTTCCCCTTAACTCTTGGCCTCACCGGCAGGCCCAAATGGTGTGGCTGTGAATGGGGTGTGGGGGGAGCCCACTTTCACTGACATGGCCTGTGTGCCAGCATCCAGAAGGCTGCAGAGAGTTATATCACTGGTACTTAAGTACCTGTGTAGCAGATTGAATGTATTGAATCTGGTTCCCGTGTCCTGGGCTGGTGGGGTGGGGGATTACGGAGTGAGTGCTGGTTTCTGTGGCGGAGCTGGAGGTAGAACACAGCCCACAGACAGGAGGAAAGAAGGTGTTCAGTTAGTAAGGCAGCTTTCAACCCCCGCTGGGTATCACAACCACCAGGGGAGCATTTTAAGAAATTCCCAGGCTCTACCCAACTGTGGGATCAGTCTCAGGGTGGTGCCCAGTCTGTGTATTTTTAGAATGCCCTAAAGGGGGCTCTGAAGCACAGTGGGGAGCCGCCACGTTGAGGCAGGGTGCAGAACCTCACCGCAGGTAGGAAGAAGTGAACTAAGTGGGTGTAAAAAGAGAGTAGAAAGCAGGGTGCAGGCCTCACGCCCCCCACGGCCACACGGAAGTCACACACGCCCACATTCCTGCTCTTGGACTTGTCGTTTTTCACTTACCTGTATCATGAGGCTGCTGCCGGAGTGTGGAGAGGGACGTCCTGAGCAAGACTAGACTAGGCCTGTCCTCGACCTCCATGGGACTGAGAGGCCAGTGGGCCTTTTGTAAGAAGGAGGGGACCCCAGGGCTGAGCACTCAGGTGTAGTGGCCAATGCCCACTGAGCTCCGTTGCTGGCAGGTCATCTTTTGAACCTCAGTTGCCTTATCTGTAAAGTGGTGATTAGCAATAATACCTGCTTCTCAGGCGCGGTTGTCAGACTGAGGAAATGAAGTTTGTGCCAGGTGTGTTGTGGACAGCCCCCGAAGGTTAGTAGATTCTCACCAGCCCAGGCTTGAAGGAGCTGTTTGAATAGGGGGAGGGGGCGGCCTGTCTGAAGAAGGCTCTTGCCCGGTGTCTGAGCTTGTGTGTGGTGGGAGCCGTTCTTGGGAGAGCTGTCCTTGCCTGTCCCAGAAGGAGGCCTCACTTGGAGCCACTGAAGCAGGTGGGAGGAGGGGCCCCAGGCAAAAGACAGAGACCCTGGTTTTCAGTTGAGGTGGTGCTGGAGCTGCGTCAGCCTGCTGCAGACATGCCCTACCCCGGGGGCCCCCCTTTCCCCTCGTGGGGGAGCAGCAGGGCTCTGCCTGGCTTGCCTTTTCTGTAGCAATTGCTCTGTGTCAGTAGCCCCTCCTACCTCTCAACTCCCCTCCTGGATGCAGAACTCTGGGTCTGCCCCTCCTAGGCCTTTATCTTTCATTCAAACCTCTCCCGAAGAGGTCTCCTTCTCCAGGAAGTCTTCCTCAACTCACTGGAAGAAAGGGGGCAAATTGTGTCCTTCCCAGCTCAGGCAGCAGGCTTTCTTCTCAGCTGATTCTGGTAGTACCTCGGTGGGGTGTGCATTGAGCTCTGCTCTCTGTTGGGTCTGGTCAGTGTCTGTTTCCCGTCCTGGGGGACAGCGTGAAGGGTTTGCAGAGCCCAGCACAGCTCCCCTGCAGCTGGGTGCACCAGGAAGGCTTTGTGATGACGTCATGTGGTCTCCAGCCTCCCGCCTGGCTGACTGTGGGAAGGATCTGTCTGTTCTGGCACAGGGACCTGTTCCATATGGAGGGCCAGGAACTGGCCATCCCAGTCATCCGGGGCCTTCCTTCCACTTCTGCACATCTCCCCTTCCCCATGGAGATTTGGGTGTACCCGGGTGTGGCCTAGGAAGAGTGGGCAGGCGTGCGCTTTAGTAAAGCGCCCAGCTGTCCCTGTTAGGCCTGCAGAAACCTATCCGCAGAGGCTGGCCTGCCGCCATCCTGAGTGGTTCTGCTCCTGTGAGCCCCCATCTAGTTTGCGGCTCTGTTGCAGACACGCCTCTGTGTGTCTTGGTTAAGAGAGCTGGTGTGTCTGTGTGTTAGGTGTGGTCCTAGAGGCTTCTCCTGGAGTAGGGCCCTCCAGGGCTGCTGTTTGAGGGTGGAGGTAGAGAAGCAGGCCTAGGAGCAGAAGGGCCTGCCGTCCTCTTTACAGCAAAGGCGCCCTTGCTTCAGGGCAGGCAGGGGCCTCTGTGGGCACTGAGGACACTCCCTCCATTCTGGAGGCCAGCGTGGTCATTGTCAGGAGTGGCGCAGGGGACGGTCAGATGTGGCAGCTAAAATGCACCTCCCAGTTTGACCAGTGGCCACAGACTGGATCCTGGTCTGAAAGGTGCTCATTGCCGGAAATCAGCCTTGTATCAAGCGCGTACCTTGCCAGCCTCAGGAGGCTTGTTATGGCCACAGGTGTCCCTGATGCTGAGCAGCACTTGGCCGGCTAGAGTCTGATGTCAGAGTTATGAGGGTGATTTCTGCAAATTGAAAAGACTCTGGAGGGGTCATTCATTTTCATGTATTGATTGAATGCCCTCTGTGTGCCGAGTTCTGTTCTAGGCATTCTGGGATATAGCAGTGAGCCAGCCAAGCCCATCCTCTGGACTGCCCCCGTGGGGCTTCCATTCCATTGAGGGAGATGGTCACTAAGCCAAGCAAAGGCATGACTGTGGTGTGGTCGGTCCCGTGAAGACAAAGCTGTGTTAAAGGGGAGGGGTGATCCAGAAAGGCCTGTCTGAGGAGGTGGCATTTGAGCAGAGACTCATAACCTGCACTGGACTTCCAGCCCCCATGAGCCAGAACCTTAGAATATGTCATCTGGAAGGACCTACGAATTATCTTGCTAATGAGCAAGCTGAGGCCCAGTGAGGTTAAGATGGGAATTCATGAGGTGATTAATAGGAAAGATGAAATGATAACAAAAAGGGGACAAAATATAACTTGCCAGTACTCTCTGCACAGCCTTAGGCATTTCCCCTGGCCGGCTGACCCTCTGCCTTTTCATCCCAGAATGTCTTTTATTATCCTCTCGAGACTCACACTTTGAAAGATTTGTACTTCCAAATTGCATTTATTAACAATAGTAGATTTATTTTCCCATTTATGGAGGGCGGTGGGGGGCAGAAATTATAAACGCATCACTAACCACCAGTCAGCCCTCCAGGCAAGGACTAACCACCTAGAGTCGGTCTTTTCCTGCCTAGGCAGAGCAGTGGCCCAATTTTGGTAACCACAGGCCCTCGCTGCCTATCACAATGGGATTTGCCTATCACATTGGTCTTTCTGAAATAGCTGTTTCTTGGAGGTCCCCCACTGCTACTTTTTGGATTCCAGCTGGACCTTTCAGGTGCTCCTGCCCTGGTTCGGGGGTCGAGGTGCCTTTGGGTGGGCTAGAGAGACCCTACCTAGGGAGACCCTACTGTTGCTCTGACCAAAATGGAGAGACAGGACTCAGAGGGCCCCCAGGGCTTTTTTTAGGACCACACAGTTAAGTCAGGTCACAAATCTAGCCCTGACCCACCTTTTCCAAGGACCAGGTGAGCCTTAACTAACTGGCTGATAGTTTTCATCTATAAGAAGGTGTCCTGCGTGAATTTGAATGGAGCTTCTGATTGAAGTAAGACTTCATTAATTAGCCTGTTAGGAAACCGGCTCCCAGTATTATGGGGGCTGGATAATTTGATGCCTGCTGCTCTGCTTTGAGCTTCTAAAGGGAAGGCACTAGATTTTCATCATTTCACTAAATATGGAGAAAAAGTAGTATCTTTGCTATGTGTTTTGTTTGTTTTTAACTGTTGCGTATCTACGTGCCAGATAGCATATTTGTTCTTATTTAATCTACACAGAAATGCTAGAAGATGAGTGGACTATTCCCACTTTAACAGGTAAGGGAACCAAGGCTCAAAAAGCTAGTTAAGTAACTAGCTCATGGTCAGATAGTACCAGGAGCTGTGCTTGGGTGCAAAGCCAGCTTATTGACTTCAGAGCTGTGCACATAGCCTGGAGTCTGACCTTTGCCCTCCTGCCTCCTGGCCACTCTGGGGCTGCTGGTAATGTGGAAATGCTCTAGACTCCTGACTTTCTCTTTCCATTTCTTTCTTTTCTCTGTTGTTTCCCGAGGAAAGTGAAACAGATTATGCCAAATTTTCTGACTTTTAAAAATGTTTTATTGTGAACTAGAACACTTGTAAAAGTAAACAAAATAAATGTGAGGCTCAATGGTTTTTCTCCTTTAGATTTTTTTTCCTTTAAATGATTATTTTACGCTGTCAGAGAAATCCCAGTGAAATCAGCTCTCCACATGCCTGCCCTTACCTTTCTGCCAGGGTCTTGAATGTGTCTGGGTTTCCCCTTTTGGCTCTGACATACTTCAGACACGAGGGCTTGTGCACACAGATGAGAAACATGCCCAGGGTGCCTCGTAGTTACTAAAGAGAGTCTGGAAAGCGGGAGAAGACCCAATTGTTTTCCAATAAAAGTAGACTGAGACATAATTTGGGACGTACGTGCTGCCTCAAACACTAAGTCGCAGTGTGCTCCAGCCTTCTGTAAGAAGAGAGTGGTGGTTATTGTGGAATGAGCAGGGCAGTGCTGTGGGTCCTGCCTGGAACTCCTGGTTCCCCGGGCCATCAGTAAGACCCCTCTGGCTCACCCCTTATTGAGGACCTGCTGTGAGCCTTGCATCATGCTAGGTACTTGGCAAGCGTTACTGTCTTTTTCCTTTTCTTCTTTTTGCTGAGGAAGATTCGCTCTCAGCTAATATCTGTGCCAGTCTTCCTCTATTTTGTATGTGGGTCTCCAACACAGCATGGCTGACAAGTGGTGTAGGTCTGCGCCTGGGATCCTAACCTTTGAACCCAGGCTGCGCAAGCAGAGCTTGCAGAACTTTAACCACTAGGCCACGGGGCTGGACCAAGCATTACTTTTTTGATCCTTTAGAACACCTGTAAGGTGTAGATGTGGCCATCTATTTCCAGACAGGGAGATTGGCCCACAGAGGTCAGATGGCCTTCAAGGCGCACTGAACCGCCCCTGTATATTATAGCAGTCCCTCCTTCTTGTCCCTCCCAGACTGGACACTCTGGGGGCAGAAGGCCAAAACAACTTTATCATTGGATCCCAGTGCCTGGTGCAGTGCCTGGCATTTGGTAAGTTCTGAGTAGCATTTACTGGATGGATGGAGGTGAAGTAACTTGCTCACACAGGTACAGTGGTGAGCCCATTAGAGGTAGGACTGCAAGGTCAGAAGTGAGGTCTGAGTCCAGCTCTTTGGTTAATAGGCTGTGAGTGCACAATGACTTATGTGCCAGTTTGTCTATGTTGTAAGATTATTATAGCAAAAGATTGGAAGCAACCCAATTACTCATCAATAAGGGACTGGTTAAGAAAAATGATGGCACCTCCACAAAATGGAACACAATGCAAATAAGAAACAAGGATGGTGTTTCCACTCTATTACGCAAACTATGAAAAAAGGCAAAGCAAAGATTAGTATGTAATATGCTAGTTTTGGGTAAAAGAGAGAAAAGTAAGATTTCGAATTTGCTTTTATATGTGTAAACACACCCTGGAGGGATAGTTAATGAGTGAGATGGTTAACTGGACAGGATAGGAGGGAGAATTAATTGTATATCTTACACTTTTGGGTTTTGAAACCATGAGAACAAATGTGTTACTTTCTTTAAATTTTTTTTAAAAATAACGGAAATGGCTATTGTACTTACCGGGCTTCAGTCTCCCCATCTGCACAGTGAGGCAGTCAGATTAGATCAAGCCTTCTTCATCTGGAGGGAAATGCTTTCTATGTTGTATATATTGTGTATCTCTGGCTTTCGTGGGCTTTTCCAGGAGACCCTGACCCTGTGGCCTAGAGCCAGCCAGGATCTTGTCAGTAGATCTCTCACCCCCGCGGTGGGCTGGACCTGGATCAGCTCAGGCTGATTGAGAAAGGCTGGCGTGGCGCAGAGCAAAGAGCTTTCGGCAGAGGTGTCAGGCCTTGTTCCTGTCCTCGTTCCCCAGAGTCTGTCCTCTGAACACCCTGCCCTGATGTGACTGTTGGTTCTTCCCCCAAAGTGAGGGATTACAGTGAAGAGAGACTATTCTGGAGCATTCTGGCAGAGTGCTGCAGTTTCTTAGGAAGAAAAAATGGCAGAATGTTTTCCCAGGTTATTTTTAATGCTTTTCAGTTCAGCAAACATTTATTGAGAGCTAAGTGCAAGGGTGAGGAATCAGAGCTGCATGTCACCTGGCTCTGCTCTCTGGGTTACAAAGTCTTGGGTAAGAAACTTGCTTGTAAAATTCCTCCCTGTCCCCTCCAGGAGAGCATATTTTACCTCATCTGGTCCCATGGAGACTGGTGGGATTGGGAGGGGTTCTTCTCCCCATTTTACAGATGCGGAAATTGAGTCTCAGTGAAGGCTTGCGCAAAGCACGCAGTTCTAAGTGGTAAAGCCTGGAAGCAGACCAGATTTTCTGACTGCTTCTCATAATCAAACATTCTGCCCCTGGATGTTTCCCAGCGGTGAAGCTCAGACCCCTTTCTACCTGGAAACATTGGGTGAGCACACTCCAGAATAAAGCTCCTTCGCTTGTTTCCTGTACTCTTTTTTTCCTTTAAGAAGAGGCAAGGGGAATCTCAGGCTTATGCTCGGGTCTTGGGTCTTACCCCTTTGCTGTGATCTAACAATTCTGTCCTCTGCTGCCCGTGAAACCCACCACCCTACCACCAGTTATGTGTAGAATGTCCGTGTGTGTAAGGGGCATGTGACAGACAGCAGCTTTCTCCCACCGCGTCCTCATGCCGCCACTCCCTCTCCTTCCTTCCGAAAATTCTGTGGCTGCCACCTGTAGTCCTAGCTGTTCCCCAGAACGGCCAAGCACACCCCCTGCTCAAGGTCTTTGCCCTGGCTGTTCCCTCTGCCTGGAAAGCTCTTCCCCCCGTCTTCACTTGGAATCAAGTCCCCACTGACTCACCTTGAATAGGCCTTCCCCGGCCACCCTTTCTAAAGTGGTGTCCTTTGTCACTGTTGCTTTTCTCTCCCTTTTGTTTCTTTGTAGCGTTTATATATATTATATACAGATATATACATTTATTGGTTTATTATCTCACTCCCCTACAGAACGTAAACTTAGGAGGCCAGGCCCCTAGTTTTGTTTATTGCTATAACTTTAATGCCTAGCAGGGGGGCCCAGCATATTATAGATATTTTGTAATTCTTGTTGAATGAGTAAATTGGACCTGTGGCCTAAACAAGTAATGCTTCTGTAAAGAGGAAAGAATCAGATCATAGCATTCTAAGAGGTGAAAAGACCCAAGACTCATTTCTTTGCCAGGCTTCATCATCCAATATTACTAATTCATTTAATAGTCATTCAGCACCGCCTGTGTGTCAAGTTCTTTGCAGGTGGTCACTCGGTAGCCTCTGATTTGCATCTGTACAGGGTCAATGCGCTCACAGATTTTTCAGAGCAGCCCCTTCTTTTGTGGGACAGCTGTAAGGATGCAGCTACCCTCTTCCGTTTTACATCGGGCTGCAAACTGCCTCTTTGTAAACCCTGCACCCTGATTTTAGTTCTGGAACCATGAAGAACACAGAATAAATGTACTTCTATTGGCATGTGACTCTCCTTCAAATAGCTGGAGAAAGAGAGCTGTCACGAGTCTCCCCCGCCTCGGGCCTAACATCACTAGTTCCTTCAATTGTTTGTCCAGTGTCGCAGTTTTCTGATGCCTTCCCACCCAGGTTGCCTTCTTAAGTTTGCTCTGCTTCAGGGTTTGGAATTTGAGGTTTGGTCCTGTTGGAGCAGGGTGTTTTGCGACCTTGACGGAGGAACCTTGGTCCATCCCCACTTGTTTGTGTCCACGCTGCCTGGGATGGCCTTGTCTGTGTTGACTACCTTGGCAGGGGCCTCCTTCATGAGCTTCTGATGAAGACTAAACTCATTATGTTCTTTACATTGTCTTTAGCTGTCTAACCCCTCCCTGAGTTCCAGAATCATAAAGGTTGTAAGGCTTTTGGTTTTGGTTTTTAGCGCTTTGAAATTAAAGCAGCTGTAGACCTGTGAACAACAATGAACTCACCTTGTACTTTATTATTAAAAACAGTAAATATGGGTAAAGTTCTATCACCAAAATTCAAGTGAAGATGGCAGAACTCTGCAGGTAAAGGAAAACCTACACAGCCTGTAACTTCCTCCTTTCTTCTCCCTTTTTGCTGCCTGTATCTTTTTCTCAGTGCCTGTCTCTCCCTCTCTTCTCTTTTCGTGTCCCATCCGTCTCCGCCCCTTCCTTCCACCAGCCCCTCGCTTCCCTATTCCTTCCTTGCTCTCTCCCATTCCGTGCTTCCCGTTTTCCCCCTTCCTGTTAGGAGACATCTGGAACTAACATTTACTTCTCAGCATTCCTTGCACTTCCATCACCAGTACTTTTGCATTAAGCATTTAATTTACAGACTAAAGCAAGTTGCACGTGTCACGTTTCTTTAAAAGACAAAGAACTGAGATTAAATTGCTTCTTACATGTGACCCATGGCTGGTTTGTTTTGTGGCCTTGGATAGAAACAACTTTTCCCCAGCTTTAGATTCTTCCGCATGATTGGTTCCCATTTCTTCCCAAATCAGTGGTTTCCAATTGGTGGCTGGACACCAGGGCTTCAGTGCCGCGGTGTTTGCTCTGCTTCTGTCATTGCCAGAGCTGCTGTCATTTGGGGTAGAGGTGGCAGGGAAGGAGGCCAAGGTCGAAGGTTTTGTCTCAGAGGCCGCTTAGCCTTTCCCTGCCTCTTCGGCACTTCCAGCTCTACGCGAGGAGGCTGGGAGGGAGGAGGGGCTGGGCTCAGCTCTGGGGCTCTTTTCCTAACAGTTCTTTTCTTTTTCCTCCTCTTGCTTCAAGGAGAGGCCTGTGAACCTTTGGGGTGTGGGCCCTAAGTTAGGAGAATTGAGAAGGGCCCAAGGTTTGATTCCACAGTGGGCCGTGACCTTGGGTGAATCACTGGGTTGGGTTTCCACCTAGCTTTGTCACTTGCCCAAGTTGCTGGATTGGATCCGCTGGTTCCCCAGAGGTGGCAATGATGGAGTCCTTTAGTTCTCTGAAGCACTTTTTACAAGTCCACTGGAAATTCAGCAGAGGCCCGTCCGAGGTCTGTGGGAGTGTCCCAGACCTGAGTCTGAATGGTGTGGTGTCTTAGATGGGTTATGTGGCTGGGCTGGGCAGAGGTTTGGAACTGCCAGCTCATGGATCTCTGAGGAGAGAAACTGAGGACATGAATTAACTTTTGTTGTGCAGATCACTCTTCCACTCGGGGGTCCACGGGCAGTGGCAACCGTCAAGGTCAACACAGGACGCATGGCAGACACCCTAGGCTGTGCTCTCTCTTCAGTTTCTCTTGGCCCTGAGGACTCCCATAGGATGTCCACAAGTGGTCCCAGCCAGCCCAGCTTAAATCCCCGAATCTGATTTCAGAGGCCCAGGAAGCCTTTTTTTTGTGTAAGATTGGCCCCAGCTAACATCTGTGCCAGTCTCAGGAGGCCATTTTTGTTGATTTGCCCAAGAAAGGAGTTAGCGGGTGCTTTGCTTCAGAAAGTGAATAAGGGGTGAGCCTTTTAGAATCTAGATGATTCTCCAGAGCCCTTGGCCACCTTTCCTCTAGCTTCATTGACCTGGTCTAGTTTACCCACTTAGCAAGAATTTACTGAAAGCCAACGCCTCTGGGCAGGGCCCCAGGGAGACCCTGAGACCTCAGACCTTAGCAAGGCTGTGTTTGGAGGACAGACAGCAGGAAAAACGATTGCCAGATGTCCTGTGGCCGAGCAGCGGCTCTCAGAGGGCCGGGTGGACAGGACAGTTTCCCTGGGAGGGGTGGGATGGGGAGACTCCCAGCTGTCTGCAGATTCAGTGAGACGAGCCTGAGGGAGCGCTTGGTTAACTGTAACATGCGGGAAAGTGCCAGGTGGTCCCCCCATGTCTGCTGCAGGTCAGGGAGGCTGGCAGAGGGGTGTGGCGGAGATGAACTACCTTGCTAGGAGGCACGGGGGATTGGCCAGGATTTTCCCCTTCTGCTCTCTAGGGCTTCAGTCTCCTCATGGCTTTTCTGTTGCATGGGGCCAGTGCTGTGGCTCTTTAATGAGATCGACGTGGACAGTGTGGGTTTTTTATGAACCACAGGATTGTTGAGCAGGAAATAGGACTCCATGAGTTGAGGTGCGTGCTCCCTGCCGCTCTGTGAGATGGCAGACATCAGATGGGACGGTGCCAGACTCCCACATTTGGAACCCAATACCCTGGGCCTCTGGGGGCTGTTTTTGTGATCCTGGTGTGTTTTTAAGAGACTAGATGATTGATTTTCGCATTTCAGTAATTATCCGGGATAATTGCCCAGTGCCCCAGATTTCCTTTCTGGCATCCCTCAATGACGAATCCTGTACTCCTTTGGCCCATGACATCTTCCACCTCCTTTTGGGAAACAGTAACAGAGTTTGGATGTGGGGTGGGACGAAAAGTGTATGGACCCACAGGAATGTGGAACTAGAAGGGATCTCGTCTCTGTGCTCAGGCTCCCTTGTCCAGCGTATGGATTAGGGACTGGCAGAAGCCTGGAGACTAGACATGACTTCCCCCAGGGCACACAGCAAGTTAGTGGCAAGGTGGGCACCAGAGTCCGGGCCGTCAGCCTGCCTGACGAGCGTCCTTTGCGCTGCACCTCAGTGTTTCTTGTCCTCCTTTCCTTTTCCTCTGGTCACCATTCACACACCACCTTTTGGGACCAGTGTCTTCCCTGGACTCTGCTTCCAGCTTCTGCTTCTTTAGGCCTTCTGCACCCACGGAAGGTAAGAGGG